>NC_132901.1:21677653-21847653 GCF_030463535.1 Salminus brasiliensis | reverse complement strand
CAAAATGCAGCATTAATGATTTATGTGGTTCTAAACACAGAGATTCAACAGAGGACACAAAGGAGCATGTTTTCACAATACCTCAACCTTCAGAAGCCAAACGTGTGCATCAATACCACATTTGTGTTTGTAGGAAGCAGGAAGCGATCTCTTTTATTATGATTGACTTTAATGGAACATACTGTAGAGTTTGTTTTCCATAAAGACTAAAACTATTCTATAATGTTATTGACAGCATAAATGACTGCATGTGATGATAATGTAATGGTAAAGGCAAAGTATATGACATTTAGCTCTGACCTTACAGTCTGAGAAACTGAAAAAATGTTGAACAGCTTTATCTTCTACACTCTACCTGTATTACCCACTCTGACCACCGGGTGTTAAGTAACAACAACAGCAAAGCAAGGCAAAGTGGAGCTTGTGGAACTACTTTTTTTGGGTGGAAGCAGCTGGTAATAAGGCTGGGCAATATATAATATGTGACCGCTGTTGTAATGACTGGACTAAATGGATTAAGTGCATTGCATTTAATATGAACCAGTTAAATATTTATGTTCATATATATATTTTTAATATTTATTAACCTGATTAGTATATGTGCTAGGTCAGGAAACTGACCATGTGTACAATTGCAGCCATTTTAGGATGAAATTTCCCAGCAAATATGTCTATGTGGGCCCAACTGGGAACCAGAGTGTTCTGTCCTTGGGTTCCATGTTGGCCTCACATATGGATGCCCACCAGGGTCAGTAATGGAAGCAGGAAGGGTTGAGCATGGGCTGCATCTGGGTTGTACACTGAATGCAGGGACCCACATGAGATTAGGGTGGGCTATAATGATTAGCAAAGCCCAACTGGGTTCCAGTAACAACACGGGTATAAACCCACTCGGAGCTCATGCCCACCTGGAAATCACCTGGAACCCACCTGGAACCCACCTGGAACCCTAGTTTCACTCATGTGAGCCCCACATTAGCATGTTGGCTGGGTTACCACCCTGTCAGATACCACCCTGTCACACTTAATTGTAAATATGTCCTATGTCTAAATAAAAAGCTTTTATGCCTAAAGTGGGCATAAAATTAAAAAATGAATATTAAAAGTGCAAATGGTTCCCATTTCATTAATTCTACAATATAAAAGCAATGTAATTTGACTGAAACAAAAATAATAAAAAAATAAAAAAAAAGAAGAAATCTAGACGTCTAAGGATCAAGACAACCCCCAGTCTTCCAAGAGCCAACCCATGACTTAAAACTGTGTATGTCTCTTACTATGCTACAAATGAACCGCCCAAATGCCTGGCCATGTCGAACAAAATCTTACCATCCCTACAGACGTGATAGTGCTGGCACTGCATCATACACAACATAGATCCCTCAGTATAACACCAGAGGGTTAATTGGTGGTGCACAGTTTGGGAAGACAGGTTGAGTGTGTGTGGGATTAGAAAGGGTCTGCTCCTCTTTGTGTAAGCTCTGCACCTCAGTTTGTTTCTCAAACTGCTCAATTCCTGCCCTCGCGATTCCACTCAGCCCCTTTTTTTCTCTTTTAATAAAGCCAGCAAAAAAAAATCAATGGAGGGCCTGAAGTCGCTGGCCTTTCGCAGCGCGCCCGCCCGACACATCACAAACGTATGCAAATCAGACCTTGGTAGGCAGCAGACGGTTCTATTGTAGCTACACAGCATCACGGTTTCATCTTTATTTATACGCTGTGGTGGGAAAGAGGGGAAAAACAGACAGATGAATGAGAGTGGGTTGGATTTGTGTCTAGTCAATGTACGCGTGTGTGTGTATGCATGTGTGTGTGTGAGAGAGAGATCTATTCAAATCTGTTCATTATTTTACAGAGCAATACTAGAAGAGAAAGAGGGAAGTTGGCTATAGAGCTTCATGTGCTTCATGAATAATTTCATTATTTGAAGTATCCCTCGCCTCTGCTGCACTGCAGATAAAACAAGCTGCTTTTCCTGCTTCTTCTTCCAAACTCAGTGTTACATGCTTGTTGAAAAAAAGGAAAAAAGAAACAAAGAAAGAAAGAAAAAGAAGCAATGGGAGAGAGAGAGGGAGGGAGAAATAAGGGGAAGAAGAGAGTAAATGACAAAAATAAAACAAAAGAAAGAACAGAGGAAAAGAAAAAACAAGAAAGAAAAAGAAAAGAACAAAAGAAAAACGAACAAAAGAAAAAAAGAAAGAGCAAATGTAAAAGAAAGAAAATAAAACAAAAGGAACAAACGAAAAAAGAGGCTAAAAAAGAAAAAGAACAAAAGAAAAAATAAAGAAAGAACAAAAACAATAGAAAGAACAAAAGAAAAAAGAACAAAAAAGAAAAAGAACAAAAGAAAAAAAAGAAAGAACAAAAACAATAGAAAGAACAAAAGAAAAAAGAACAAAAAAGAAAAAGAACAAAAAAGAAAAAAAACAAAAACAATAGAAAGAACAAATGATAAAGAACAAAAGAAAGAACGAACGAACAAAGTGAGCAAGAGAGAGGGTGAGAGAGAGGGTGAGAGTGAAAGTGAAAGAGGGAGAGAGTGAGAGTGAGAGAGTGAGAGAGTGAGAGAGAGTAAGAGAGTGAGAGAGAGAGAGTGAGAGAGAGAGAGAAGCATTGTTCTTATCACAGGCTCTAATGGCCTGAATAGCACGCAGAGCACCTTGCCTTTAATATTCTGAATGCTGAAGATAAGCAGAGAGAACCCGTTCACCTGCACTCCACAATTACACTGCGCTCTCACTCCGCCTGTCTCCCCTGCCCCAATCGCTGGGTCTTTTTTAGAAGGGTAAAAGCAGGAGAAAGTGGTGATATATCAAAGAAACAATTCCGCTCAGAGATGGGCCTGCGATAGCCCACGCCTTCATCAGAGCTGCGGTTTGTTTAAAGAAATACTTCCACTCGGACAGACTGCTCTGTTCCACCAGATCAAATGTGGCGGCACCTGTTGCATGTAATTTGGTTCGGATTGAAGAGATGAGAACGCCCTTGATATTCTGCCATCTTCCTCGCCAGACACTCCAAATCGCTTTCCAAGAAAACACTCAGTGCTGCTTTTTATGTATCACTCTCTCGCTCTCACACACACACACACAAAGTCTGGGGACACCTCGGCTTTTTTGCTGTTACTTTTCAGTTCAGTCAAAATACACTGCATGTCCAAATGTTTGTGGACACTTCTACTAATAAATGCATTAAGCCAATATCAGTTGCACTCATTGCTGACACAGATGTGCAAATGCACACACAGAGCTTGTCTAGCCCCTGTAGATAAGTACTGCCAATAGAATAGGACTCTAGAGCAGTTAAACATGAATCTATTGGCACCATGCCTAATGCCTGGGGTGATCTAGAGGGGGAGGGGATCATCCAACACCCTGACCTCAATAATGCTCCTGTCGCTGTATGCAATCAAATCCTCCCAGCAATGCTCTAGGATCTATTAGAAAGCTGGGTAGAATCCAATTGTGGGAGTCACCAAATTTTTGAAAGGCAGTGTAGGCACACACACCACCCACACGCTCTTGCAGCTCTCCCTCTCGTTCTCTCTCCATCATATGGAAGGTCACAGCATATCCAGCGAAAGTCACAATTACGACCGGGGCAGGAGCGCGTAATCCAATCAGAGCAGCGGCAGCGTGATGTTATTGTGGAGGTGAATAGGTACAGTGGTGCTTCTCTCCGCTGCCTGTGGCCTGCCTGTGATATCCTCGCTCACTGCAGCTGCCCATTATAGTACGGCCTAATCAGGCTGTCACACCGCGGAGGGCACATGAAAAAGAGGAGCGAGGGCCGAAAGAAAAGCTGGGAGAAAAGCGGTTGTATGTGGCTGTCTGGTCAGGTCAGTCCCTCTTCACACTTCCTTCATGCTACTTCGGCTCAAAATGACCTGCACTTCTAAAAGACATCTTAAAAAGCTCTTAGCACTTTTAAAAAAGTACAGTAAAGATGCTCTTAGCACCTCTGAAACACAGCGCTTCATGTATGCAATACTATAAATAACAATTATAAGTAGGATAAGCTAGGAGCAGAAATTAAACTTGAATTTAATTTTTTTAAACCCATTAACATTTTAAACACATGACATACATATATATATATATATATATATATATATATATATATATATATATATATACACACACACACATGTATATGTACACACTATTGTGGATATCAAGCATCCAATATTTCCCCATACTCTCAAACCCGCGATTCTCAATCGGACACACAAATCGGCCTATTCTGATTAACCTTAAGAGAGTGTGTGAGCCTATTGACATCATTCAGAATGGCTGAGTGTCTAAACAAAGGTGGGATCGTTGAAAACATGTCTATATTGACATATGCACATACAGGTCATAGGAGATAGCTTAGACACCATCTAAAGAGATGACAGCAGATAGATTGCGTATACATGGATTCTACAGTCATTTACTTATTTAATAATTGACCTAACTAATGGTTAAATGGTTTTATTTAGTTTATGTTTATATTCAAATGTGCTCTTTATAAAGTATCCAAAACATCACATACAGTAACTAAACTAATCAAGACTTGGTAAAAAAAAAAACAAAAAAAAACAAAAAAAGAAACATGTTTTTAATTGTAGAATTATTTCTTTTTTAATTCCCAATCATAAATATGTTTTAATCCTCTTATTATTTTTTGACAATATTGATTTATTGAATAATATAATATATATCAACTAAATAAAAATAAATAAATAAATAAACAATACTTGCCACTAAATATGGTTTTACTGTAGTCCTGTTTGAGCAAGTAACAGTTTAAACTGGACACTGGAGCCAATTACAAAGTACTCCAAATAAATAAACAAATAAATAAATAACAAAATAATAAAAAAAGCAGACGTGTGGGTGTTTGTGTTGTTCTTCAAGGCTGTGATGACCAGAATTATTTGATTAGTCTGAATCCATCTCTTTCCATCGTGAGCATCTCGGACGAGCTCCGACATGCTTTTCTAGTGCGAGCGGAAGCCTGTGGCATAAATATAAGCCCTGTGTGCATTTGCCACAAAATGGGAAGGAAGACCTGGGCAGGTTTCTGTCTTACTTCAAGGCTCTACAGGGCATGTCATGAACAGACTCCTGTAGTATCCAATGTTATATAGTATTAGTATCCAATGCAGTTACACTAAATGTCCAAATGTTTGTGGACACTCTGAATAAATGCATTCAACTAATATAGCTACAATACTAAGCTTCACCCATTGCTGATGAATGTATACAAATGGACATGCGCGCACGCATGCACACACACACACACGCGCGCGCACACACACACACACACACACACACACACACACACACACACACACACACACACACACACACACACACACACACACAGCTTGTCTAGTTTCTGTTGAAAAGTACGGCCAATAGATTAGGACTCTCTGGCGCAGATTAAGCAGATTGAGCTGTGGAACTGTGTTCTCTGGAATGATGGTGCCCCATACAATACTTTTGGGATGGGCTGGGGAGGTGATCATCCAACATCCTGGCCTCACTAACGCTCTTGTTGCTGAATGCAATCAAATCCTCACAGAAATCCTCCAAAATCTATTAGGAAGACTTCTTCTCTGCACAGTTAGAGACAGTTACTCCAACAAAACTCAACATTAGAATCACTAGAAATCTGAAATTGCCCTCTTTACAGCCACCTCTAAACCCTAAAAAGAAACTGCAGGTCAAGAGTGGATGAAATTGATGGGGAAGGTCACGAATGACTGATCCAGCATCTATTCCAGCTCATCTTCTGCATTCTGCAAGGCCGTTCCCTCCAAAGGCCTGTAATAAAGCGATGGAGGGAGGTTCGCCGAACGGCTGGGTAGAGGAGAATCAAATCGAATCAGGTCAGATCAAATCATCCAAATGAATGGCTGCTGTTGAGCGAATGGTACCTGGGGGAATGGAAGGAGGGCGATGAATTAGCCTCCGTCAATTCCAACGCTCCGCCGGGCCAAGAACAATCAAGCGGCCGCGTGTGCCGGAACCTCAAACGCGCGAGCTGATGAAGATAATAGCTGCTGAATTGGCCTGCGTCATCTGAAACGAAGCGGCGAAAAGCCTCCAAACAGGCTTGCGTGAAGGCGAAGGGTGTTTCTTGTCGTTCGCGGCACATTATCCTACTTTTGCAAAGTGCTTAAGTGAATATTTATGTGCAACTGTTCTTCCTCTGCAGTTCTAACTGCATCAGATCTCATCACCGCCAGTGGCTGAACGGCAGACCCGAGAGACTGTGGCCATACCATGCAGAAATAATGATTACTATAAAATCAAAGCTTAAGCTTTTGCATGGATCTGCTGTAGTCATCTGGTAGCATGACTTATTTACAGCAGAGACCAGTTTACAGCAATGCTGGGACAGTTAGTGCAGGTTTCAACACAGCGTTTAGTTCACTGACTACTTATTAATGAAAATATGCTGAAATATGTGCCGAATTATAATATGATTATACAATTGAAGTAATAGTAGTGAGGTATGTCTTTGCTTATGGTGTTATCTAAACAGACAAATCATAAAGTTCAGTCAATGTAATAGTGCATAAACACATTATTATATTTCATACCCATCAAATTCGCTTCTCTATACCATCCCAATGGCTTTGAAATGAAGCAATCCAGATGTAAGTATAGGCGTTCAAAATGAAGTCAAGGGATTTAGCAAATTGACCTACACTGACCATTTTCACAGGCTCAAAAGTAATTGGGCAAGCTACCATAATGCAAATCCTTTGCACTCAATGGCTGCCTGAAGTCCGGAACTGGTGCTGCTGTTTTCCTCCTTAAGATGCTTTGCCAGGCCTTTCCTGCAGTCGCCTTCAGGTGCAGCTCAATTGTGGGTCTTTTTGCCTTCGGTTTGTCCTCAATACATGATGAGAGTTCAGTTGGGTTGTGGTCCGGTGATTTGCTGATGAAGGTCTTGGATTGCTTTCACTGTACGTTTTGGGTCATTCTCCATCTGTTCCAGTGAAGCTCTGTTCAATCAGTTTTGCAGCAAGTCACTGAGTCTGAGCAAAACATGGATCTACACACTTCAGAATGCATCCTGCTACTTCTGTCAACAGTCACATTATCAATAAACACCAACATGCCCATGCCGTAATACTGCCTCCACCATGCTTGGCAGATGCAGTAGTATGCTTTGAATCTTGAGACCTTCCTTTCCTTCTTCATACTATTCTCCTCTACATATTAACTCAACATGTTGTGCCAACTCCAGAACTTTAATCTCCTTGAATCGCTACGAAATACTGAGGAACTAGGCCACACCTGGCCATGAAACTGCTCATCACTCATTCGTCCAATTACTTTTTTCTGATTCATTGTGATGTTATGTAAAATTACAAGATCACGGTCATAACACTTACGGTTTTGACTTGATGCAAGTAAGCAAGATCATGCTTTTCCTGACTACAGTAGGAGACCCTGAAAATCCTCATAGTAAGGAGGTGAACAGAATACATAAAATATTTGCTAATAATAAGCATTAAAAGAAAAAAAAAAGAAAAAAAAAGAAAAAGAAACAGCTGTTAGGGAGGGTGCAGCAGTACTCTACAAGTGCCTGCAGTCTTATACGCCCTGCGGTACATGTGTGGGGTTGGTGATGTCTGCAGGCAGCAGCACAGCATTGAATCTCTCACTTCGGCTACATCAGAGAGGCAGCCGCAAGCGATGCAGTCAAAGAGCGCTGTGAAGGCTCCTCAACCCACACACAGTAGCACCAACAGCAGAGGCAAAAAAAAAATAAAAAATAAATAAATAAATACTTTCTGCTGATTAGCTCCAAACTCCTTGGAAACAAGGCAACAAAGATGAACAGTGGAAAAAGGGCAGAGAAACAAAAGGACACAAATGATTACCAGGGTAGAAGAAAGCACAGGATCATATAACCTTCTATTGTACCTTCACTATACTCTATACATTTCACACATCTCATTTTTATTTGCAAAAAAACCCTATTAACCCCTTACACCACCAATAAGCAGTGACACCTAATTATTCAGTATATAGCAATTGTTTAGTACCTACTAACTGTTCAATAATAGTTACTAGTAAGTACCTACTAGTTATTCAATTAGTATATACACAAACACTATGCAAGTAGTTATTATACAGTAAGATGCAACTAGTCAGTATGTACTAAATAATACTTTACACATGTTTTAGTATTTAAAAACTATTTAATAAGTACTCATTAATACATGTCCAGTATATATTCAACAAGCAGTAATGAATTCAGCAAGTATTAATGATTTAGTAACTAATAATAATGTAATAAATACTAATTATTCAGCATGTACTATCTATTGACTTTGAATGATTTAATAATCAATAACTACTTAATGTTATTACTCAGTAATGTTTCATCTTAATTCTAAATTTCTTAATTAAATAAACAATGATTCAGTACCTGGTATATTTTAATACCTACTAACTAGCCAATAAATTGTAAATATGCACTGTTTATTAATGATAATGATACTAATAATAATTAAGTAATAATAATGACCAATTTATATACTGATCATGTAATTACTATGTAAGTACTACTTATTCAATACCTACTAATTATTTAGAAACTACTCTGACTCTACTCTGACTCACACACAGGCCTATAGGGTTCAAATGGTTAATAATGGCTCTGTTACGGTACATTCAGTTTACTATGCATAATCCCCACAAAACAAATAAATAAACAAAAAAAATTTATAATAAATATAAAAAAAAAATGAAAAAGAAATCCAAGAAATAACAATTACTAATTCATATACTAATCATAAGTACTAATAAGGACTAATTCAGTACCTACTAATTATTTAGAAACTACTCTGAGACTGTTATGTGACTTGTTACGGTACATGCAGTTTACTAGGCATGATCCCCAGTCATAGGGTGTGTGTGTGTGTGTGTGTGTGTGTGTGTGTGTATATATATATATATATATATATATATATATATATATATATATATATATATAAAAAAAACACACACACACACACACACACACACACACACACATATATATATATTATAGTGACCCCTAGTTCTGGATTTCCAAGCATATGAGAGCCTATAGTTACCCAAAGTCATCTACACTCGTTTCTAAGGCTTTGAAGTCCTCAGTGGGGAAATGCTATCGCTCCTGTTTTGCACATCAGCACCTCGGGTTCACGTAAGGAGAGGCCTATAAACAGTTAGTGGGCAGAAGAGATAAATCAATATCCAAAGATTATACGGCTCTGGCGCTTTTCTGTGCTCCGACCAGAGGGAAGGTCAAACAGTTTAACCTTTCTGAGCGTTACTTTAAGACACTTAAAAGCACTTTATGGCACTCTGAAGCACTCGGTGGCACACGCACCACAGGTTTTCCAGACATTGCAAGGATGGTAAGAACAAAACAAGACAGAACCGGTTCAAGGCACCTTTGCTTAGCGTAACTTTCACAGACCTAGCAGTGGAAGGTTTGAACTGATCTCAGGTGAACCTCCTGCACCAGTTATGAAGAGTCTGCAGCAAAGACTGCAGTGTTATCCTCGGTAACACTGTACTGGTATCTGGGTGTGTTTAGAGCAGGGTGAGAGCTGTTCTTGAGCATGAATTTACAGAGAGGAGGTCAGTGGCAGCATGAATTCGGTGCCTGTTAGCAACACCAGCTAAAGAAGCACTTGGCAGATGCCAAACATGTCTTGGCTGATGAACTGTATCCGTGCATATGGACACCTATACATCCCACCTACAGGAGGTTTCCTGACATCCCATTCTAAACCCATAGGCATTAATATGGAGCTGCTCCCCCTTTGCTACTCTAACAGCAGCAGGTCTGGAGCTCTGCAGTTATTGAGCCAACAGATCAATGGAGACTTTTCTGCACTGTGCTCTGAGCTCTGATGCCCTGACACTTGGTGGTTCCTGTGACACTGTGGTTCCTAAACTCTCCCACTTTTCAATAAGATCAATCACAGATGACGCTGGAAGATCTAGGATGGAGGAAATTTCACCAGCTGACCTCTTGTTGCAGCGGTGGCTCCTATTACAGAACCACACAGAATTCCCTGAGCTCTTTAGAGCCATGCATTCCTTCACTAATGTGTGTAGAGGATCTGGATTTTATACACCTGTGGTAATAGGACAACATTAAACCCCAGAATTAATTGATTAAGAGTAAGTGATTAAGTGTCTCCCAATACAATGTATAGTCCAGAAAAGCTCTTAAGCCCAGTTCTGGAAGTGAAGGTCTATACACTGGTCAGTTCATAGTTCTGAATAGGCTTGCTGTCCTTGTGGATCATAGATAGAACTCAAAAGAACTGCATGTTAGCCTCACAGTGATCCAGCAGTTGTTCTTCAGTAACCTCATCTGCATTCAAGACAGAGAGCAGCAGCTATGTACACTACTCTTATTAATTAAATATGTAGGGCCACATCTATCCAGAAGCAGGGCCTGGCTTTTAATTGCAGTGAATGCAAGCATGAAGCCAAGGAGTGAAGAGCAGATAGAGGCGTCATATTAATTGCAAAGCGCAATAACTTTTACACTAACAACAAACAAATGGCTAAATGCTAAACAGTACGGCAAAAAATAAATAAATAAATAAATAAACACAAACACACACACACACAAACACACACTCCACTCTTTGTGGGCCCGCCATCTTATTGGAATGTATAAGGGAGACATTAAAGTAATAAGCTGATAGAAAGTTGGGAATGAAAATGAATATCTAAATTAGAAAATAATTTGCTTTTTAATTAAATAAAAAAAGTTGCTTTAATGGAATTAATTGTTGGTAAATGTTGGATCTCACAAACACATTTGTGGTGCAATTTTCCCCTCTTATGAACAGTAAGACGGGACTGCTTTAGTATGCAGCAACTGACCTCGGAAATCCATCATGATTTTTGCAGCAAAATTTTCAATTAAATATCTGAGAAGGTTATTAAAAAAGAACCCTTTTCAAAAACAGATTATAACAGCCGGCGAGTTATACATGAAATTAAAGCACCAAATGAAACTTGACGTTTCTAATAGTGTATCCTGAAGTCCTGTGCTTGGGCCTCATTTGCATTTTTTCATCAGCTTGTTTACAGAGGAAAACTGATGTCTGATAGATAAATACCCAAAGCTAAAGGCAAAAGAGTACAGGCAGCACATGAAGAAATGAGGGAGAGGGAGAGAGGGAGAGAGAGAGAGAGACATTTACATGTGCATTTACATTTATAGCATTTAGCTGACGCTCTTATCCAGAGCGACTTACAAGGTTACTCGTATTACAGAGGAGGGCCAATGTAGTGTTAGGAGTCTTGCCCAAGGACTCTTATTGGTGTAGTGCAGCACAGTCACCCAGACTGGGAATCGAACCCCAGTCTCCCACATGGTGTGGTAGCTCACTAACAGGTAGTGGTGTTATCTGCTGCTCCACACCAACCACATGTCCCTAAATTCAGCCATGTCACTCCACTGCTGCGTTCTCTCCACTGGCTAATCCGCACCTAGAGCCCTTCGAGCTTCAAGTACGGCTCGGCTCGACCCGCCATCCCTCAAAATCCGCGGAAGACAAGCGTCCAGGCTTTTTTCTGTCCTGGCACCAAAGTGGTGGAACGAGCTGCCCCTGGGTGTCCGAACGGCCGAGTCACTCGCTGTCTTCAAACGCAGACTGAAGACCCACCTCTTCCGAGAGTACTTGGACGAATAGAGTTCTATGGTCGCCTTATTGTATTGTGTTTAGCAATGTCTAAGCTTAGAGGTATCTTTTGAATATTAGTCTATTCTAACTAGCTAAGGCTTTTCTTGGGTAAATAGCAAAGCACTTTGTAAGTCGCTCTGGATAAGAGCGTCTGCTAAATGCCGTAAATGCAAATGTAAATGTAATGTAAATTTCGCCCCCTAGAAACCCCTGATAAGCATTTTAACCTACATGAGCCACTATAGTATACCCCTATTCTGTGTGGAGTTTGAGGCCATACAATTGTAAATGGCTTTTCATGAACAAACACAAACACACTTGTGTTACTTGTGTTTTATTAGTGTTTGTTAAAATGACGCTATGGAATACCCCCTTGTGAAATCAGCCTCCGACCTTCAGAGTAGGAGTTCTGAGTTGGAGGAATGTCCAAAAAGTTGGAAGTCAGACGATTCCCACCTCTCACTTGGTCTTATTTTATTTAATGTATTTCTTTATTTATTTATTTAACCTAAACATACACATTTAATCTCAATACTACTATTTTATATACAGTCAGGCTGTCATATCAGTAAAATGCTCAGGACCCCTCAGCACTGCAGTGACACTCACATGGCGATGGCAGCACCCTGTGAGCACTGACGGCTTTACCTTTATCTACAAGGTGGTCCAACTAGGTAAGAGTGTCTAATAGAGTAGACAGTAAGTGGACACTGCCATGACCGTGTCACTAGAATGCTGAGAATGACCCACCACCCAAATACTCCCTGCTCTGCAGTGGTCCTGAGCATTGAAGAACCGGGTGAAAGGAGGCTGGTAACAGAGTATGCAGAGACACAGATGGATACAGTCTGACATTACAGAACAGTAGTAGATCTGATATGATGGACAGTGAGAGTAGAAAAAAGGAGGTGGTATTAATGTTATGGCTGATTGGTCAATATTTCTGCATAGATGATGGTCACGTTGGTCGCTTTTCTCTGATGTAATCAAAGTTTTAAGGGGTAAACATCTGATTAATGCAGAAAGTTCATCGGGCTGAATGGGATTATTTCACACACACACCCACTGCATGAAGCTCCTGAAGGAGAACTCTAATGAAATCAAAGTGGCTGTGGTACTAGTAATGAAAGAGGAGGTTTCAGTATAACCCTTTGATTAAAGCACGTGTTTACCTAATCCTGCCACTGCAGCCTCTCCTCCACCGCTGCACACTCTTATTAGACCTGCCGATGAGACTGTATTAGCCGCACAAATCAGCAGCCCACTGGTATTAGATACAAAAGCTGACACCGGATTACCTGCACAGGTGAATACTGTGTGCTAAAGGCAGTGAGTGACACACACACACACACTTAAGCTTATGAGAGTGCACTACCCTGAGAGATGAAGTTAGAAGATAACATCTGTCTGTATGTCTGCCTCTCTCGCTCCTTCTCAGGCGTGTGTGTATATTCATATAGAGCTGGAGGTCTTAAGGTTTTGTGGACTGTCAAACACCCGAAAACCTTCATCCTCAGTAAGAACAATACTAGATTACTAGATTTAGATAGGTAACTCATTTGAGAACATTGGGAAGACTGGCTAAACATCAATGAGCCATTCTTTATTCAGGTAGAAGCAGAGTGACCTGACCAATCACAACGGATTTATTCAGTTGGATTCAGTTGGATCCTAGTCCAGCTCCAAACCTCTACTCCCTTGCTGGTGCCTTAAATTCGATGTTTCTCGATGTTTCTGTTAATATCTTTGAGATAATACAGCACAGAGCTACGGATCTAATGTTTCCCAAACCTCTAGACTCTGCCCTTTCCATTGCCAGATCCTACGTGACTCACATCCTGAGTTACAAGGCAGTAAAGATGGGTGGAGATACTCGCCTTTGCCTCTCGCCATGTCTAATTAGTGGAGTCGTATGTCTGTCATCTGCCACTTATCTATAATTGGTGGATTCGTGTATCCATCTATGGCTGTGTGTGAAACTGACCAAAGGGCACTCAAACTCGTCTTTCGCCTCTCAACGACTATTTTACTCATAGATTTAAGACATTTCAAGCACCAAAACAAATCCAACATGTAAGTAAAGGTATGTTTTTACAGGAGAAACGAAGAATGAAGAATTTCTAACATTAAACTCCTCAAGTTTAGGGTCCGATTATTTCTTCACACAGGGCTCTAGGTCACATGAGGTCTCATTATTAAGAGAGCTGAGATCATTTTGAACATTCTAATGTAAAACATGGGGATATTATCATATAATTAAGTGTCTATAAAGGTGAGGTTAAGAAAATATGCAAAAAAATAAGACTCCAAAGGGTTAAAGCAACATTATATAGCAGATGATGGAGAACTATTCCACTGCTCCACAGTTCAGTGCTGGGGTTCAATGAGTTCCTATTCTATCGGATATGCTTCACTACAGGGACTAGACAAGCCGTGTCTGCACATCTGGGTCAGCAATATGTAAGTCTTAAACAATGCGTTCACTAGATGGATTGTCCACAAACATTTGGACACATAGTATTTACATGTATGTGGAAAAGAAAGGATTGCTATGTACACCAAGAAAGTGTAGGTTGGCAAGCCTGGACCCATACAGATGCAGAGGCGCGTGTGTGTGTGTGCGCGAGTGTGAGTTGCCTGGTCACACCAGCACATCTGCCACAACAGTGCCATGCTAATTCATCTCAATAAGGGAAGAGGGCTAAGACGGGGAATATGATTAGGCTAACTAAGACAAACACGGGCGTCTGGGGCTAGAGGCTGTGATGACAGGTCCAGGTAGGCTGTGATGGTGAGCATGCGTGTATGTGGGTGTGATTGTGATGGATAGTGCAGGTAATGGCATGTGGCGGCCGTGCCCCATGATGCTTGTGAGGTTAATCCACTAAATGAAAGAAAGGCTAAGGCTGAAGAAGGACAGCCACCACAGGTGTCAGAACCTGAATAACACACACACACACACACACACACACACACACACACACACACACACACACAATTGCACCAAACAAAAATAATGCAGAATATGGAGGCCTGTAGTGAAGCAAAGGCATGATAATGAGCTTCTGTGACAAACACACACACGTGGTCCCCATCAGTGACTCCATCCATCAAATCAAGAGCAGCAACTATGAAGCAGCTATGAATTAATAAACATCCCTTTCTAAGGAGCTGAATGTGTAGTATTTAGCACAGTACAGGATTCACACGCTGCATGCCGCTGTAGCTAAAAGACCTTGCTGTGACACCCTCATTAAAAATTACAACCGGCTTTGAGGCTCCTGCCTGCTAAAAGGCTGAGAGAACAGCTCATGGTGCTGAAGCATTAGGATACAGGTGAGTGGATAAAGGAGAACGCAGTATGGGTGAGGAGCACCACGTGGGTGCTGCTGGTGGTGAGGGTTTCTACACATCAGTTCACTGACTGGTGTGAGCTCTGAAATGATCAGGGCTGAATAATACTGAAGCAACTGTGTGCTGTTGGGGCTCTGAGCGGTCCAGCGGACTAAAGCGCCGTTACTATATCACACTCACCGGCAGCTGGAGTCCAAAAGAGCACAACTGGTCACTTCAGTGTTGCTGGGCGTCTGCTAGCAGACGCATCAGATACCCTCTGGCTGGTTACGCATGTGTCAGAGGAGACGTGTATGTCCTCACCCTCCCAGTATCGGGAGCATTACATATGACGGGGGGAGTGTTCTAACGAGTGGGTTGGGTAATTGGCTAAAATGTAAAATCGGGGAGAAAAACTGGGTAGATAGGTATTGTTTTTGACTTTTTTGCTAATTATATCTTCATATTAGATCTTGGATCTTTAAAGTACTCATTATAAAGTACTCGTATCAAGCTCTTGCCAATCAGTTGAGCATATTTTAATGAATCAAAGTCATAATTTAATTTATAATTTAAGGTTTGCAATATTTATTCATTTATTTATTGTCAAACACACTCAATTAAATTCATATTATTCATTATTCATAATGACCGTTCAGAAACAGATCCTTGTAGCAGGGTCCAACATTCCAGGGTCCAATTTCAGTGATTTGAACTCTAAATCACAGCGGAAATTCCCGTAGACCTACTTCACTCACAGAGTTCAACAGCCATCAAAATGCAAGCCATGTTCTCTAGGTGTTTTAACTCTACAGATTTATTAAATGCTGCTGCTTATTTGTTTTCTACTGACTCCATAATGGTGCTGGGTGCTTGGACCCCAATGGTTGCAACTTGCGATGTCCAAGCTTTCGTAGCAGTTACTACTAATCCACTGAAAGTACATACTGTATCTGTGAGCTGTCTGAATAATGACCCTTAAAAGCTTATCAAATGTACATTATTAATGTGAAAAGAATATTTATCTATTAAAATGGCTAATTTTACTGAAAGGGACTGTGGTAGACTGCCAGTGTACCGGAGGATAGTAACTCAAATCATTACTACTAATTGCTTGGACCATCAATGGACCAATGGGAGAAGAATCCGATAGAGCTGATGGGCATACCTATTTACCAGAGGTCGAGGTTAACTTTATAAAGTCAACCTGAAGTCCTGTATTTAAGCACATTTTCACACCAGCATTTTTGTCCAGACCCATCAGAGCTCACTCAGAGTTTGGTACATTTAAGAAGTATGAAAGCTGTCTTCGAGCCCAGGAGTAGTTCAGAGCTCTGATTTCTAGAAATCTGTGGTCCGCTTCAAGAGGACTCTCAGAAGCTATCTGTTCCCAAATACCGTGTGTGGGGTTTCAAGACCGGTTCTTTTTGTCTCATGACAGAACAGCAGCAGCTCCTTGTCTGCAGGTGTTCCTGCACAGTGCAATGTCATGACTCTAGGTCTCAGATAGGTCTCTGATTTTGCAAAGATGTGGGCAAAAAAAGTGACATTCAAAATTGGGCAAATGGACCCATGGTTCGAATGGAATTCTTCTCTGTAAAAGCTTTTCAATAATGAACCCTTCCCCCAAAATGAGTCCAGAATCAGTCCTTGGTGAGAAGTTGTGTATTCAGGATAAGCGTAAAAAAACTCACAAAACACTTCCCGTACTTTAAGTGCACAACATTGTCAAGTTTGCAACAGTCACCCGAAATACACCATGGTGCTTTCCCAGACTGCGGTAAAATATCACTGCCATAAAGTGCACCTTGGTCCACTACTGACATCCAGCTCCAAAACGTCAGAGGCACAATAAAGCAAGGTACCCCAATGATGCAAGCAATGTGCATGCATCAATATGCAGGTCAAAGGCTAAGTCATATCGACCATGTTCTACCCGATGCACAGACGATTACAACACTGAAGAATAAATTAAGTGCAGAGCTGCACATCAGCCAAGGTCTTGCCCTCCACCCCTACCCCGTATTTCCTTTGGGCTGTAGGTCCCGTTTGCATAACGTAACAGGAAATCAAAAGGAGCGGTAATAAGATGACTAAACGGTGAACAGAAGGACAGAAAGGTAATACTGGGTGTTCTGGCGTAACATAAAAAGGATGTAATCCATCAAGAGATCCTAAGTGGATGTCAAAGTAGCCCTTTTTTCGCATTCTGGGGAATGAAGTAAGACAGAGAAACCCACAAAAGAAGGCCAGTGGAGCACAGTGACGGAAGACCATTGGACAAGCTGTTCAAAGGAAGCTGAACAAAGCAAGAAAATAATGTCCTTGATGAAACTCGCAAATGATTAAATGCTGGGTGTTTTGGGGAAGTGGATATGGATTTTCTGAATGAAAGAAAATGAAAAAATTATTAGTCAAGAATAGTAATTTGTGTTTCGTGTTTCAAGGTTTGCAAAGGTCTCGCAGATTTCCACACATGCTACAATGCTGGAATCAAGATCTGGCACTCCTGAAAAGCAGAGCAATTTTTATTTTGGCAAACAAAGGAATAAGTGTAAAAATAATGCTTGAATTCAGCGACAAGAGCATTAGTGAGGTCACAATATTGGATGATCATCCCATCTTATCCCTATCTCCCCAATTCATCCCCAAAGTATTGGATAGAGCACCATCCATCATACCAGAGAACACAGTTCCACAGCTCCACAGCTCAATGCTAAGGGCTTTATACCAGTCTAGCCTACGCCTGGCATTGGGCATGCTGCCTATAGGTTTAAGTTTATCTGTGATATTACCATTTGAACATATGTATCAGCAATGAATGCAACTTAAAATAGCTGAATGCATTCATTATAAGGGGTGTCCACAAACATTTGGACCTATAGTGTATTTGTAATAAGAGCAGTGAAGATAATTTGTTCCAATGTTGGTTTGTTTTTTTGTTTTTTGTTTTTTTTTTAACAGGCACTCAGCAGCTTATGACTAATAGCTCACGCTAAAATGAAACAAATTAGGGGAAAAAAATGAAGAAAGAGAAAAAAAAAACAACAAAGACAAAATGACTAGCTACTTCAAAAATCATACAGGAATTCTCTTGAGCTTAAAACACAGCATTGGAAAGTTTCAAAAAGTATCAAAAGTTTCTTGAAGACTGCTTAAAAGGTAGCAACTTCAGCAGGCTCATAGAAACACTAGTCATTCCTTTGAA
This sequence comes from Salminus brasiliensis, assembly GCF_030463535.1. NCBI lineage: Eukaryota > Metazoa > Chordata > Actinopteri > Characiformes > Bryconidae > Salminus > Salminus brasiliensis. The sequence continues at coordinate 21,829,402 of NC_132901.1, read as the reverse complement.
ACTAAATTGAATTAAGCCGTCCATGAATCGGTCTGCGTTATTACCCATTTCCACTCGGCATGTAGCAAAAACAAGGTATACTCAGAATACTAAACGATTTGCCCGCTAAGTCCACTAATGTAGAAGGTAACTGAGCATATATACATAAAAAAAAAAAAGAGAGCAAAGAAGGGAGAGAGAGCACACAAGAGAGGTAACAGCACACCAGATTTGGAGCATTTGGCTCCGGGGAGCGATTCCTCCGCAGAAAGCTTGTTCTGACAGAGGCCATTCAAACAAACAGCTACTCACGTCATTAGCGTCAAATTTATTAATTACACATCCCTGAGAAATGGAAAGGTCCAGATCTGACCTCGGGGATATTTATATCCCAACCATTCCTATCAATTCCTATCAGTCAACTGCCAGTAGCGCTCCTTCTCTTTCATTTTTCCCGAGCGACTGTCATCGCCCCGAGCTCACTTCTTGGGTCGTGGATGCACTTTGGCTTTAGACATGGCGATAATGGCTATCATTAACCACCCCCAACCACACATACACACATCACATACATGAACCACAAACCTTAAACCCTCGTTGTCTGTGCGAATTTAATTACCGAGCAATTAGAGGAAGATGTGGAGACTGAGATTAGCATGTATTTACATGTAGCATTTATTTATTTATTTTAAAGAGTCGCGTGAGCTGACAGAATGAAAGGGGCTTTTACTGCAGCCCATTCCATCCCCTGGAGAGAGAGATATGAACAACCACATTTCTTGTGTCCTTGATGTGATGTAATGTGTTTTATGATTAAACTCAACCCTCAGGGAGCCTGTGTGTAGGAGATGATGGGTGGGGGTATGAAACTGATAGTGTGGGATTATGTAAGGGTTGCATGATACTGGTTTATCAATATCACGATCACGAACCAATGTGTTATTGGTTGCACCCATTGCTGACACAGCTTGTCTAGTCCCCGTAAAGAAGCACTGCCAAAAGAATAGGACTCTATGAAGCAGATAAACATAAACCTGCTAGCACTGCTTTGCCTAATGCAAGACGTGGGCTAGATGAGCTGAGCACGGAGCTGTGTAGCAGTGGAATAGTGTTCCCTGGAATAATGGATGGTGCACCATCCAATACGTTTGGGATGAGTTGGGGATGAGGTGGAATGGTGATGATCCAACATCTCAACCTCACTAAACGCTCTCGTCACTGAATGCAATCAAAGCCTTCCCTGGACTGTAGAGAGGGTTCCTCCAACAGAACAGAACTCTTTTGTTAATACCCTTGATTTCAGAAGAAACAATGAATGAGCAGGTGTGCCAATACATAATAGTGTGTTATCAGCATGTGGAAGTGGATACGCAAATATATTGGATACATGGAATCACTACCTATTGAATCCATATTATTTAGGTATACTAACTTTAAAGCAGCTTTGGGCTTTTTGGGCTTGTGTTCAGAATTGGCAGGTTTGGTTTGATTAAAGCAAAGCCTTAATGCCTTTTGTTTGCCAATTGTGATATTTGGTAGTTTCTGTAAAATGAGACACCTTTTTAAATCATTGGACAAATATGATCAAATAGCACATCACAATGATCTTGCAAATATATTGTGTGTTAATATGCTGTGCAAAATGCAACTGCTGTGCCATCATGTGCTAAAAATGAAATGATTAAATTAATGAATCAAATGGAAAAATAACTGAAGCAGGGCTGGACAAGAGGAAGATGAAAAAAAACAAAGAAATACAAAGAATTACTCAAATGTCAGTGGGGTCCAGCAGAGAAAGCATGCAAGCTTTTTCACCATGCCTTGGCCGTTATTCCTGTCTTTCTAAGAAAAGCGAGCAGAGATGAGAGGCATAGGAGTGGAGATTCAGTGTGTTTCTAATGGGCCAGGGACGTTCGCCCTCAGGCCAAGGCTGAGAGCCGTGGAGAATGGCCAACCAATGGCAGGAGCCTTATCTTCTTTCAGACACCTGTAGACAAGCAGAGAGTGGAACGAATTTTCCCAGCACAGCCACACAAGACCCTCGACCCTAGCAGCACTCCCTAAAACGGACCACTGCAGATAAAAAAAAATGGATTTGCAGAGCTGCTATTTGGAGCCTCCAACATTCAAAACCCAACAATGTAGATGCCGGGTAGACTGTGGGAGTAGGAGATTTAAAGGGCGTATCAAAAGCACAAGAGTGGAGTATTTAAGCTTTGTGAAACCTGCACCCGAAACGTCCACTTGAGAGGATCTTCTCAAACACTGAGCACCCAAAAGAAGAAATCACTTCTTTCCAAGAGACATTTGTACTTACTTTCTTCTTCAGGTTCAGGTTAACTGTGTCTTGTTATAAAACCCAATCTTGACTTCAAAAATCAAACAATACTTCTTATTCAGTGAATCTGACAACAGATGGAAGCATCGTATACAACAGCTAACACACGCCTATGCTGACCAACTGCACTAGGACTGCCTTCATCCTCCACTCCTGAGAGAGCAAAGCTTATTGTGCTCTCTCAGACTCCAGTTGCTGATGACCTGGGATTCAAACCGGCGACCCTCGGATCATAACGGCAGTGCCTCAGTCCACCAAACCAGCCAGAGCCCACATGGGGATATTATGTGTACATGTTTGCATACATTTCAGCAAGCATATTTGTATGTTATGTGAATATGTGCACTAAGAGGCCCATATTGCTGTATTTACCAAAAGAGGATAGACATAAATCAAATAAGAAGCCTAGAAGCAATCCCAGCATTGTACTAGAGGTTAAAAAGACCTGTCAAGATTTGGATACATTAGGTCGCAAGTGAAAGTCTTCTGAAGGTGCTAAATGTGTTAAATGCAGATAAAATGGGCAAACACCAGGCAGGATTGTGGGTTGTTCCTGGTATACAGTCAGCAGTACCTACCAAAAGTGCTAACTGGTGAACAAGGCTCATTGATGTGCATGAGGAACGAAGGGTAGTCTGTTTCAGCCAACTGCACAGAAGAGCTACTGTAGCACAAATTGCTGGAAAAGTCAGTTAATGATGTTTTGACAGGTCAGAGTTGATTTGGAGGTAAAAGGTGGCACATGTATTATTAGGCAGGTGGTTTTAATGTCATAGCTGATCGGTGTAGATTTAGATTGGCAGTAACTGTGTCCATCCTATTAAAAAATAATAATAATAAATAAATAAATAAATAAATAAATATATATATAAAAAAGAATAAATGAGTGAGAGCTTGAGAGTGAAAGCTCTGACATGTCGGAGCAAGAGACTAGCAAATACAGCAAAACAGTTCTGGTGAGTTGAGCATACCTAGGGCTTCTTAAATTGAGTTTAATGGTGGTCAGGATTCTGTAGGACCTGCTGGGAGGTCACTGCGCCCCATGTGCACCAGCAGTCCCACTAATGGCTGGAGCCCAGCTGGGCGTCAAAGCCAGTATGACTCAAAATGTGAGCTAGAAAGAGGGGGGGGGGATCCAAATTTCTCCTCAATGCCCTCAACCACCACATGCATTTGTTCTACTATACAACCAGCAGCATCACATTTTTTTACTGACGTTATTTGCATTTATTCAAATATTACCGCTTTAATATTTGTCAGCAAATAAATATATCATTGTTGTCATGCAAAAAGTGTGAAAAGAAACCACTTTCAAAAGAAGGTAAATGAAAGATTTTATTCCAAGTAATTTGGAACATTTCTACTGGTCCATTTATTAAAACGTTTTGACAAAATGCTAGGAATTCAACTTGCCAGATTAATTTTGTATAACAGTAAAAAAAATATGACCGGGGGCTTAGAGTGGCTCAGCAGTCTAATACGCTACCGCTATGGCCCGGGAATCAAATTTTCAAATCCTGAGCCATGATGCTTTACCATCAGCAGCCAGAGTCGGAGAGAGCACAATTGGCCGTGCTCTCTCCAGGTGGGTAGGGGTGCTCTCTCCTCTCATCTTTCTTAAAGTGGTTTGGGCTTGCACAGGCGTCTGTCAGCTGGTACCCGGCAACGCTGCATCAGCGACAGTGGCTGGCTTCGCATTTTTCCTCCCAGTGTCAGGAGCACTGGCAGTACTAGGGTAGTTATGAACGGGTGGGTTAAATGTGGGAAATATGGAACAATTTGAAATGTATATAACAAAAAAAAAAAATAATAATAAAAATCACTGCTGACATGAAAACATCATATCTCTGAAACAGCAACTTTACAGGAGACAGAAAAACCTTCCTAGCCTTCAATGGAAGTTGACGTATTTGAGCATTTCCATTGGTTCATTTATTATAGAATTCTGAAACAATGCAAAGAACTACTGCCGAACAACACTGTCTAAATTGCAAAATTGAGATACAACATTTTTGCGTGCCAGGGTCGATTTGCTTGGCGTACAGTACTGCACATATTGTTGAATAGGTAGTTTAGTTGGTTTGCATGTGGTGCAACATTTGGCCCTTTCTTTCATCTGTACTTATCTTCAGCGTATATATCAGCTTTTACACTCAAAACTTGTGTTCGGTCCTGCTGTGCTGATAGAACGGCTGTTTGCCAGATGAATCGTAACTCTTACCACCGCCCTACAGGGTGTCTGTGTTTGCTTTGCTCCGAGACAATGGAGAATGGATTCAAATCCCATGTTTCTTATTTCACACTGTGACAAGCCACACAGGCCTTTGCAAATAAATGGTGATTTCTGAAGGTTAGAAATAGCAGGGGATGGCGAATCAGCCCACTATTCTTCTTTCTTCTTCATATTGTTTTTTTTTTTTTTTTTGCTCTCTCTGGTCACTTGTTGGCCTTAATTTATTACATGCTTTGTTGCTGCTTGTGAAATTCACTTTGGACCTTCTTCATGTGCACCGGTGTGAAGGTGAGCGCCGCACCTCCCTACAATACACACATTTTTCTTCTTCTTCTTCGTCTTTCTTTTTATTATGGTCTTTTTTTCCCCCCTTCTCCTTCCTTTCTGGTTAAGGCCCAAGGGAGAAGAGGTTAATGCTATTCTGCTCTGTATGCTGGACAGCCTGTGCACGAGCCAAAGCCCCTGCAGGCTTGCCTCCACAGCAGAGTGGAGTACTTCACACACACATACACACACACACAGGCACACATACAAAGTGCAAACTCAAAGAAAGCTAATGACACGAAGGAGCAAGACTAGCTCTAAAACATTCCCACACCCAACTTTACTCTAAAAATCCTGCTAATATGCCATCTCTCGAGATCTTCAGCTACTTGGCTGGGCTTCCCGCTCCTAAAGCACTGCTGTTTTGGTTCTTTTGACATTATTTTAATTTGATCCAAGATGAAAGCAGTGTGTGGAGTGTGCAAGCCTGGTGTAAGATACCCAAAAAAGGTGAGTCGTGTTGCTAATGGTGGCTGGCGGCTTACATAACACTAATGTGGCGCAGGTATATACTTCGATATAAATGAGACCGGGTCAGACAGGGCGAGTGCTATTGAAAGCAGCCTGGAAGGGGAGGCTCCTAAATATATATTGACATAAATAGGCACATCAGACAATCATTTTACATCGCACTCCCACTACTGGCTGTCTCAAGCATTTCTGGGTTATTGAGAACTGTAGAAAGCCAAACAAACCCAGATTTGTTCTTCATTTATTTTTCTTTTTTTTTAATCCTGCAGGCTGGGGATGACACCAAGGTAGATACAAATAGGCTGGAGCCACTAATCTCTTCGAGTAGGGATGTAGGCAGGCGGTGAGTGGTGAGGCACAGTGAGAGCGAGAGAGCTTTTAAAAGGTTGGACGAGAGGCTGAGAAGAAAGCAAAACTAATGGGGGTTGAGGTTATGCAGGGCCTGCTGTGAGGTCACTATGCCCCGTGCTCTCCAGCAGTTCTGCTAATGGTTGGTGCCCAGTTGGATGTCCAGCTATGTCAAAGTCAGAATAGGCAAACACCTGCCTCAGCACCGTAGCTCCAGCCGACTGATCCGCAGGTGATCCGCTACTGCTCGGTTGGCAGTCCTTCACAGTCAAGAGGTCATGTTAATCAGGTTGTGTTGGGAATAGCTACGGACTGATTAATTTCCTTTGCTCCTGTAAGCTACATGCTTCTTGATGAACATTGCAGCAGGCAATGTGAGCCAGCTTGCGGCTAGTTAGCCAGCTAACACTGTCATTTACACTTCTCTTCTTCCTTATTAGGCCAGACACATTGGTGGGTCTCACGGCTCTGCGAAAGATGTGACACTTGTATAAGAGAACACATGAGGCTCTGGCACAACAACCCAGAACCACTGTTTCTTCAACTCTCCAGGTGAGCGTCAGACTCATTCTCTTGTAACTTGAACTGCCACTCTGTCGATAACTGTGTCATGCAGTCTTCAAAAGTGGAGCAGCTCCCTTGTGCATGACCAGCCTCGGATGAAAAACGATGCCATCCTTGTCACCGTTCCCTTGCTCATTTTCCTGTTGTTTACCATTTTACCAAGGTTTATTTATTTATTTATTTATTTTTATTTTTTTCTATTCATGCTAGCTCTGGCAATAAACAAACTCGTACAAAATATTTGCAGGCACGACGGCACGTCCCTTATGTTTTAGCGCACAAGCCCGGTTTGTGTGTCGGCAGAGCTTTAGCTTGTACAATAATAGAGTTTGGGTGGCTAAAAACATCCCAGAGAACATCGTTGCGTACCACCGGGGGGTCTCAGAGCTGGAGCTATGCTAATCCAAACGAGAGCTTTGAAGATTTCTATTCCAATCACCAGAAAAACTCCAAGGCGAGGAAGGCGACGACTTCCAACTAGGTTGCCGGTTTCGAATTCAGCTCTAATTCAATCAGTGAGGTTGCCTGGAAAGGGTGCCTCAGCAGATAAGGCTGGTCTTGCTATCAGGATTAAAACTAATATCTTCCCACAGTCATTTTCCAGCTTTATTAATAGAATTAGGCCTCATGTATCAGCCATGGGAGCTGTGGATTTCTGAGAATACATTACGCAAGGACCTTTGGCATTCAAAGAGGGAAAACTGCTGGAGCGCCCAAGGGTCTCAGTTGAAGAAGAAGGCCGTCGCTAACATCTCAGTGACTAATGCAGCTTGGGAATGTCACGCTCGGTTTGAGCCAGCTGAGAAAGACTCTGGCCGGCCATGGACGAGACGGCAGATTGCCCACGCGAGCGGAAGCATGCGGTGGCTGCTAAGAAACAATGTAAGACCAGCTCTGTAGGAACGTCTGCAAGCTTGTCGGGAGGCATTTCCAGACGCTTCAGTCAAAAGACTAACCCCCTGACCCTGGCTGCCAATAGACGCTCTTCATTCCACTGCAGTCACAAAGAATGAGCACAAAGCACTTTCAGAGACGGATCAAATCGGCTTGGGTTGTGGACACGGCGACCAACAAATTAGACATGTCATCCATTATGACGTCCATTACTTGCCTAATGTTAGGGGAAGGGGTGTTGGAGGGCTTAGCTCTTAATATCTTCAACACAAGCCTTAAGAGAATACATTAAAACTGCCCTGAGACTTCTCCAGGCCTTTCCAAATTGCTGTACCATTTCAAACCTGCCTCTGCAGCGAATCCAGAAGGCTAGCAACTATTATCAGCGGTGTGATATGGATGTCATCTCTCTCTATTCTTTCACTGGATTCTACACTCAAGCATCTGACACCTACGCTAGGTACATACTGACAGGCTGAAAGAAAAAAAAAAAAAAAAAACAATCCTCTCCTCTCTATTCTCACTCTCCTTCATCCCTGTGTATCAGAGAGACAGACAGAAAGAGAAAGAAGATATACTCAGACATAAAAAAAGCACAGAATGTCTTTAAAAGCAGAGAAAGGGGTCAAATGGCATGAAAAACCAAGCACTTTGGAAATAAATGCTCTGTGCTTGGTAAGCTGTAGGTGGAAAAGTTATGAGGAGAGAGGTCAGACTGGATATATGTGGGACTAAGGAATTTAGGAACTGGTCTTATTGTATTAAATCAATTAATTAATTGTGCATTAATGTGTATTGTGACGAGAAAATAAATAAATGAATAAAATGATGTGATAAAAATGGCAAATCCATTTCACCCGGGCCATTGCTATGAAACATGGTGGTGGTGGTGGTACAACATATTAGTAAACAGTAAACAGACATAAGGTGGCTATGTCTTACCCACAAACAATGTGATAGGACTGCTAAATATTGATCAGAACATTCATAAATAGCAAAACATTCATAAATATTGATCACTTTTTACTAACACCAAAAAACGAATCAGTTACAGAGGAAATCAACATTTAGCATACAGCAATTTGTGTTTTTACTTCTGCCCCGCCAGAGCTGTGATACATGGTGGTGGAAGAACAGAAATAAGATGGCTGCAGGTAACCCACCAAAACACTGAAAAAAACATGCACCTTTTTAACCAAGATATAGAAATGCCATAATTTCATTTAACAATTAAATAATTTCTATGTTTCCATTTCTGTCCCCCCCACAGCTGTAAATCATGGTGGCAACAGTGCAACATTACATGGTAAACAAAGTCATGTGACTACACTTCTAAAAACATGGTGACAGTACTACTGTATGTTAGATGGTAAACAGCCATGGGATGCTGTGGCTAACCCAAAGAAAGGTACAATTCAAATGACAAATATTAAATCAGAAATGGCAAAATAGCTGTAGCTATTTAACATAATGGTGGTAGTACAACTTATTAGATAGTAAAGAGAAATTAGATGGCTGTGGCTAATTAATGAACATTTTCTGAGGTAATAATCCATATTTTTTATTTCAGTGTTACGTAATGTCAAAGTTAGCCATTATATTAGGTATATTTCAGACTTCTCTGTAAACCCTGTCCAAGTATTAAAATAAATACATATATAAAAATACATATAAATACATATATATTATCTGTAGTATTTTACTCAAATATTTTATGGATGTGAATTTTGTGTTTCAGCAACACTTACGTTATTGATTTGAATAGATATTGGTTTGATTGAATTGAATTCTGCAGCTAGGTGGAAATATGTTTAAAGCTTATGAGGTACTGAAAAGTGAGGAATCGGAACGTAAAGTTACTTTGGTACTAATCTGAATGTGGCCAAGTAGTAAACGAAAGCAAGAAAGCAGCCATAGCCATTCAGCACATGGACGGTGGACTCTAATGCATTCAATCGATACTCTGTGCTATCTTTCAAGCTAAGGTCAGCCTGCCAGACCTCACTGCACTGCATAAAAGGATGAAAACAGGAGATTAGTTAGAAGAGAGAAGGACTGAAGGATGAAGGATGACTAAATGTATTTGTATTAAGTATGAAATAAAACCTTGGAATCTTATGTGTATGCATGTATGTGTGTGTATATATATATATATATATATATATATATATATATATATATATATATATATATATATATATATATATATATACATACACACACACACACACACACACAGAGTTTCTCATGCATGAAACATTGTTAAAGCCATTCAATGGTTCTTCAGGAAGCCAACAGTGGTTCTTTTTTTTACGACACTGCACCAAATAACCATTTTGGCACTTTTTTTTTTTTTTTTTTTTTTTTTTAATAGGAGTGGACAGCATGCTGGGGAGTGTGTCTGCAGTGTTATAGCTTAATACTATTAAAAGAAAAGCCTAATTACGGAATTATTGAAACCAAGTGACACGTCTGAAGTGAAGTTATAAAAAAGTGGTGGCTGGTGACCATGCTTATTAAATTGGCTACTGAAAACACAACTGGCTTCATGACACTTTCCAAAAAACTCTCTCTCCATTTTACTAAAGGGAGGGGAATAATTCACGGCTTATCTCTGATTGCTGTCTTCTTAACACTCAAACGATTAATTGATTATGAGACAATTGAAAATGTGCATACATCTGCATATTTCTAAATGCAGATCTTGTAGTGCCTTCCTATTAGGAGAGAAAGTTCAGATTAGGGAAATGTATATAAAATATAAATTTTTTGTGAGAAAATGAGCTATGGAAAATGCACAAAGACCACATCTAATACTTGATTTCGGAACTCTTAGGAGGTACAAAAACGAGCTTCCCTGGCTTGCAAAGATATGTTTAACTCAACAGCAGAGATGCTGAACAGGAAAGGCGTAGTTTCCTTACAAATCTCCTAAGTTTGTTAATATCCTTAATGGAACAATGTGTGACGCTGAGCTTAAAAGCAAATCTCAGAAAAAAGCAGATCAAGGGAACCTCAGTTACCTTTCAAACTAATACTTCAGGTAGCATGAATGGCTAAATATGTATAGCCTATTGTATCTTCGGCTTGTGTGAAGAGAGCTAGTCTTCGGCTGCTGCCTAGGCCTGTTTGGGCGGAGGTTTTACTATCAGCTCTCTGACAGCTGTGTTTAGTGTGGAATCAATGTTTTTGTGCTCAACTTCAGAGGTTTCATGGTTCTTTGGAGAACCTTTTTAAATATAAATGAAATGAGAGACAAATTGACAAAAAGTGCAGTCAATAATTGTGGCGTAATATTTATCATTTAATATATTTTTTAAATATCATTTTATTATGTTTAATATGTTATTAATGTATAAAAATTACAATATTGTATTTCTATAGATGATGTACATTTCTACTGTTACTTGCAGTGCTAATATTACTGCTGTTTATATAATAATAACAACAATAATAATAATAATAATAATAATAATAATAATACTTTATTGATTGATTATCTAATAACAATAATAATAATAATGATAATAATAATTATTATTATATAATCAATCAATCAATAAATGTATTGTTGTTACTATTATACTACGTCTAAAGTAGCTGACTATGAACCAAGGACCTCAAGCACCTCGCCATGCAGGCTGCCTTTACACACATTAGTGAAAGAATGGGTGGCTTTAAAGAGCTCACTGAACTCTGGCGTGGTTCTGTATGTTATAGGAGCAATCACTGCAACAACAGCTGGTGAAATCCTTTCTCTTAGATCCTCCACCATCAGCTGTGAGTGGTATTATTAAACAGTGGAAGCGTTTAGGAATCACACAGAGAGTCAGACCACGTAAAGTTACAGAGCGGGGTCAGGGCCGAGTGCTGAGCTCAGAGTACAGTGCAGAAAAGTCTCCAACGCTCTGCTGCCCCAATAACTGCAGGGCTCCAGACCTGCTGCTGTTAGAGTGGCAAAAGTGGGACCAACTCCATGTTAATGCCTATGGGTTTAGAATCATAGAATCATTAAAGCTCCTGTAAGTGTGACATGTAGATGTCCAAATACTTTTGTCCATTTATTGTAGCTCTGCCCAGCTTAAATGTTAGCTGCAACATCAGTTAAATTAAACAAACACCAAAATGAGTTCAGCCATCCATATATTCAAATAAGTGCATCCCTCCCTCGAACAGACACTTACTCCATCACCCACACACACTTAGACTTGCTTCATACTTCATGTAGGGGGTTGTAAAGAACTGTGAAGTAAGAAGTAGGCCAGCAAGTGGAGCCCTCCTGCAGGGCACAAGTGTCAGGAGGGTGTGTTAAGAGCGTATGTGAGCAAGAAAGAGTAAGAAAGTGTATGTGTGTGTGTTTGTGTTTGTGTGTGTATGCATGTGTGTGTGTGTGTAGGTAAGAGGCTGTGCCTCTACATCATTAAAGACAATTACAGAAGGCTGTATCACACGGGTCGCGGAGCACTGCTTGGAGACAGAGCAGGAACAGATGCTCAGCTAGCTCCAGAGACCCCACTGAGCTTTTCTCAGCTTCAGACAGCACTCACTTCTCTCCTCATATACTGGGAACACGCATAAGAGCAAAAGATGTGTTTTCACACATCCGCAGACAAGTGTTCATGGAGTGTCACCCAGTAATGCACTTTTTCATTTGAGTCTAAGGATGTGTGTGTGTGTGTGTGTGTGTGTGTGTGTGTGTGTGTGTGTGTGTGTGTGTGCTTATACAGGCACAAATATATATGCAACCTAATTGATTCTGTACTCTTCTCAGACTGAGAAAATACACACACATTATAAAATATGAGCGCACCTGGTGTTGCCAGGCGGTTGCTACGGTGTTGCTAAATGATTCTAAAGTTTTGCTATATAGGTGGTTTCTATAGTATTTCATGTGGTTGCTTTGGTGATGATAAAGGATGCTAGGTGGTTTCTATAGTATTTCAGATGGTCGCTAAGTGGATGCTAAATGTTGCTGGATGGGTTTTATAGGTGTTGCTATGTGGTTTCCATGGTGCTGTTAAATGGTGGTTTCTGTAGAATTGCAGGTGGTTGGGTAGTATAGTGATGCTAGATGGTTGCTAATGTTTCAAGTGGTTGCTGTGGTGATGTTAAATGTGGCTAGATGGGTACTTTAGTGTTACTAGGTGGTTTTTAAAGTATGGTGATGCTAAAGGTTGCTGAATGGGTGTTAGTGTTGCTAGGTGGTTTCTAAAGTATTCCATGTGGTTGCTATGGTGATGCTAAACTGTTGTCAGATGGGTGCTGTAGAGTTGCTAGGTGGTTTCTAAAATATTTCAGGTGGTTGATATAGTGATGTTAAATGGTTGCTATAGTTCTGTTAAATGGTTGCTTCATGGGTGCTATAACCTTACTATGTGCATGTTATTGTGATTTTAAATAGACGCTGAATTGGTGATTTCCAGTTGCTAGGTGGTCGCAATGGGGTTGCTTAGTGGTTGCTAAATGGGTGCTATAGTGTTAGGTGGTAACTATGCTATTTCATGGCACTGTGGTTAATACAGCGTTGCTTAGTGACTGCTAGATATGTGATATACAGCAGTGTTGCAAAGTGGTTTCTATTGTATCCCAGATAACTGATATGGTGTTGATAAATGGTTGCTATGGTGACCCAGGTGGACACTATGATGCTGTAAATGGCAGCGAGATGGCTAACATAGTGCTGTTAGGTGGTTGTTGTGGTATTGCTTAGTGGTTGTCAGTATTTTGCTAGGCAGACAGTTTTGCTTTGCTTGACTGTCGTGATATCCCACAGGTGGTTGCTATGGTGTTGCTAATTGTTTTCTATGGTACCCCATGTGGTTAGCTGGGTGTCAGTAGTGAATTTGTATGATTGCATTTTAGCGGTCATGGATTTATGGATTGTTTGTAAGCAATGTTCTACACTGAACTCTTTTTTCCAGCTATCCGGGATGGGAACTCTTCACGAGGAACGCTTTGAGGAAAAGAAAGAAAGGCAGGAGGCGAGAAGTTTGCTCAGGTTTGTGCCTAAATTGAGAGGAGCACCTGCAGGGCTCCGGAGTGCTTTTGTTAAATTGCCCTCGGCTAATTCATTAAACAGCTAAATAAATGTTAACGGGCTCTAAAGTGGAGAAGTGGCAACGAATGCTAACTCAATTAAATGTAGCATGATGGAGTTAAGGGGCCGAATGGCATTTAACAGTGGGAGCCTAAGAGAAGATGGAAGCAGTGGAGGAACAAAAAGATAGTCATCGTCCTGCTCAGACGTGTGTGTGTGTGTGTGTGTGTGTGTGTGTGTGTGTGTGTGTGTGTGTGTGTGTGTGTGTGTGTGTGTGCGCACTCGCTCACATGACAGTTCTAGAGCACTCCATGCAGAACTGTCGTCAGCAATGGGATCTTGGGATCTGTGTGTGTGTGTGTGTGTGTGTATATATATATATATATATATATGTGTGTGTGTGTGTGTGTGTACATATGGATGTGAGTGTGCTGGGGCCAATAAAATGCAGCAAATGAACTTCTCCACTGACAAATATACCTTCTCACCTCGCTTGTCCTCTGGAGAGAGGCTCAGCTTTAGTTACCATTTAGCATATGTGCTCCAGCACTTCCTCACAGGCTCACAGGGAGCAACTAGATGGGATAGCTGAGAAAACCTCACCTCACATGGCACACACACACACACACACACACACACACACACACACACACACACACACACACACACACACACACACACCTCAAATAACTCTTTGCACTACATAAGCAAAAACTGTGCATGCTTGCTGCTGATCTTTTCATCAAAGGCAGCAAAAAAAAAAAAAAAAAAAAAAAAGTTTTAATCAAATTGGTCCAAATCGCTGTCCTGCTGTATCACAAAACTGTGTTTTGTGCAGATCACAGCAAGTGATTTGTCTCCTGAAATGACTGAAACGGATCTCCGCTTTCTTACTCGTATTGCGCTAAATAGGGAGGAACTTTTAAGTCTACTAAGTAGCACTAGAAACACTTTGGAATTTGTACGCTTCTGTCCATCACCAACATGCATCAGAGTGACAGAGCCGTGTTTAAAGTCATTGTAAAAAGCTTTATAAAACACTGAGTTAAAGTTAGTAAAGCATTGTGCTCTTTATAGAATAACCATTGATCGTTATGTTGTTGAGCAACCTAAACCTACTGTTAATGAACTACTTGGGAAAATATCTGAAATTCATAGCACTCAGTTCCTTGCAGCTATCATTTACGAGCAAAGTTCACCGGCTCATAATGCATTCTGGTCCACATTCAGCTCATGCAGTGAGCTACATTGTTCACTAAACGTTGGTATTTTATGTTAACATGATGTTGGCATGTGACGTGTGGATGAAGACGTTGGATTTTGGTTACTACATCAAACCAAAAATTTAAGACCAACTAAAATATCAACGCCAGCTGTCGTCACTCTACATCAAACTGACATTGGCATTAGTCACTGTCGTGACATTGAATTTTGGTTGCTTGATACTACGACCCACATTTAACCAGATAACAGTACCCAACAACGCTGATGGCCAGCTGGGGTACCTCTAGTTCAGGGTTACGACTGGAAACTGACGAATGGCTGCTCGTATCTATTGGCTGATGCATGGGTATGTCAGACTACACTCCAACGAAAGCTGCTTTTTTAATGAACTACGGACCCTAATGTTGACGTATTGCCATGAGCTGGTGCCTGATGTCTGTCAATGCATCATTCCCACTAAAATCAATGGAAAGTGGTGCCTTTTGTACACATACAAAGAATCCTGAACATGGCCTAGGGTGTGAAAAGTGGTCTCTGGTCTCCTCCTTGGTCTGACTCCACCTGTCCACTATGCTGGATATGCTTAGTATGCAAATAGTACACATCTACCACTTACCACATCACAACTCTTAACTAGTACATTTCTAATGGTGGCACATTACAGAGCACTATTACTACACTACTAGAAGTGTGTGGTTTGGAACACAGCCGTTCTGTTTGTTTTAGAAGGCATGTGAGCACTACATTCACACTAAATATAAATGGCATCTGTCACACAAAAAGAAATGAACACAGGGAGAGGGAAATAGCATGGCTCTCTAGCACTCACCTCACTCACCTTTCACCTCATGTGTTATCAGGGAAAGGATAGAATGTGTGTCAAAAGAGAGGGAGGATATAATGTATAAGGGGGAAAAAAAAGAAAACACGCACAGGAGGGAGAAAGAAGCACTCAAGCCAGACTTGCTCTTTCATTAGCCTCATGTGCTGTTAAAGCCCAGCATCCAGGGCCTTTCATTTAGCCATCACTCAGCGAGGCAGTCTAACAGCCCCCAGACCTCAACTGCCCCCACACACAAACTCCCTCCCTCGCTTCGCTGTGTCTCTGACGTCCATCTGCTTGTCTTTCACTCTCCCTCACTCTACCACTCGCTCACTAGTTCCAGAAATGTAGACTGTACAGCTTTCTGAGCAGGGGGATGAAAAATACAAAGGAACTGAAGAAATAAGGCCAAGAGTGGATTTAAAAGGAAGGTATAGAGGAAATAGCATCAGATGTTCACAACAGGCATATGCACTTTTTAAAAACACATTTAAAATGTAAAACATAACTGGTAAACAAACAAGTAAACACATGAGGACAATAGCGTATGTAACATCCTATCAGCCGCACTATGCTGTGGAAACCCTTTCAAATGAATGCATTTAGACACAGAGGTGCAATAAAGAATAAAGAAGTACATAAAGAAGTACTTTCAAAAGAATAGGACTTTCAGGAGCAGATTGACATGCATATATTGACATCATGCCAAAGACAGGTGTGGGCTCTATACCTAGAGGTATAGAGCCCACCAGCATTGAGCAGTGGAATGGCTGGGGAGTTGGAGATGAGTTGAGGTGGTGATCATCCACATCCTGACCTCACTAACGCTCTTGTTGTTGAACGCAATCAAATCCTCACAACAATGCACTTGTATTTACTATTAATGTTTTGTATTTAAAACATTTAACCCATCATGGATGCCTCATCTCTTTGCAGGGTTACCGCCAAAACGACAGGCTGGCTGTGTCCCAATAACCTGAACGTTTTTAGCATCAAAAGGATAGGGTGTCAAGTCAGAAGCACACTTCACAGCCGTCGCACAGCAGTACAACACATTTTCACCTTTGACACACACTTTGAGATGATTAGGGAGAGAGAGAACACAAACCCAGAACAGTGGGGAGCAGTTGGGGGTTAGATGCCTTGCTCAAGGACACCTCGAGTCGTGAATGTTGAGGGAGGAGAAAGCTCTGTTTCTTCACTCCTTCCAGCCCCCAATTTCTGTCAGTCTAGGGGATCAAGCAAACTCCGAGCTCCCAGCCCACTTCTCTACCCTTTAGTTGTTGCACATGGTGCTCCTGAGTATCTCCTAAATAAGCCAATGAAGCTCTCCCTGTTCTGAGCTGCATGCAAATGCTTACATGAAACTTTGCTTTCCTTGGTTGTGTTGACTTTGCCTGATCTGCAGCCCAATGCCTCACTAAACTTATTGACAAGCCAGGCTACCATGTGGATCCACATAGCCGTCACATCAGGCAAAATCAAAGCAAACAGACAGGAAAAGAAGTTTGAAGAAACTTTCCTTGCTTTCCTTGGGGTTGTTGGTTTTGGATGATCTGGAGCCCAAGGCCTTACTAAGTGTATTGACAGAGCAGACTAGCATGTGTCAATATATTTAGTGAAGCCTTGGGCTACAGATTTAGCGAATTCAAAGCAAATAGACAGGAATGGAAGTTTCATTAAACTCTTTTTGCCTTTCCAAATGAACAAATTCAAGCCAATATCACCGTTTACCAATGTCCTGAGAAGCATAACACGTCCTTATACACTTTCCTCAAGGCCTACTGTCCATTTGTTCGCTGTCCATGGGGTGAACTTGATGGAAGCGAACGTCTTGCATCACGTATGTATGATTTTGAATCTTACAATTTAAAATTTCCAGTCTGAAAATACAGCATCTAACACCATGCAAAGGGCAGCACCAACATCTGCGAACAGAAATGATCACTAAATGAAACTAGGCTCTGCATACAGTGGAAAAAACAATGGGTCAGGCAAAGGGAGTGTGTTTAATGACCAGCTAGTTTGTGCTGAGGTAATGCATCTCCAATTACAACATCAGTCTAATCCATGCTAATAGGAAACTGGAGGCCGGGAAGGCTGAAGGCTGAGGACAAAGAAATCAATAAAGAGATTGTGCTAGTCATACTCAGGACCACACACACACACACACACACACACACACACACACACACACACACACACACACACACACACACACACACACACACACACACACACACACACACACACACCAGCGAGCATGCATGCAGGCCCACTCACACAAGCCTGCGGTAATAGTTTAATAAGCATCACTAGGCTATTCTTGTCGAGAACTGGCATTACCATACAGTACTTTGCCTAGTGTAGCACGGTTTAGCTAAGGTCACAAGGATTTGAGAGAGAAGCCTCAAGCTAGTTCTGAGGGGGCTAGTGTGCATAGAGAGCTATGCATGGTGTTGCCAGCAGCATGGTAAACTTGGCTACACTACAAGCAGCGCAGTCAATCAAAATGAATTTGTCAGTCAGATCAGATTTAAGCTCGATGCAGTGTTAAGCGGCGCTCTCACTGCTTATAGGGATGATTTGGCACAAAAGGCTAATGGGGCCAACAATGGAGGGAAGCAAGCGGGACACAAAAGCTCATAGTTGGCAAGGCTGTAAGGCATTTTAGCAATGTTCAACATTAGCACGGAACAGTCCAACAAAGAACAGTCCACCGTTGTCAGAGAACAAGGTCACCTTAGAGAACTAGTCTGGTGGTCCACTGGTTCTGCAGTAGGCGTTGGGCATAACACCCCATTGTTTGGGAGCTTGGGGGTCCTTGATATATACAGTGAGTCCAAGAAGTATTTGATCCCTTGCTGATTTTCTTTGTTTGCCCACTAATAAAGACACTATCCTTCTGCACTTTTAATGGTAGATATATTCTAACATGGAGAGACAGAATATCAAGACAAAAATCCAGAATATAATTTTAAAGAATATATTTTAATTAATTTGTATTTCAATGAGGAAAATAAGTATTTGATCCCTCTTGCCAAACACACTCAATACTTAGTGGCAAAGCCTTTGTTTGCAAGCACAGCGGTGAGACGTTTGTTGTAGTTAACCACAAGTTTAGCACACACACCAGGGGGAATTTTGGCCCACTCTTCTTTGCAGATCCTCTCTAAATCATGAAGGTTGGTGGGCTGTCGCTTGGCAACTCTGACCTTCAGCTCCCTCCATAGATTTTCGATCGGATTGAGGTCTGGCGACTGGCTGGGCCACTCCATGACCTTAATGTGATTTTTCTTGAGCCAATCCTTTGTTGCCTTTGCTGTATGTTTAGGGTCGTTATCATGTTGGAAGACCCAACCACGGCCCATTTTCAGATCCCTGGCAGAGGGGAGGAGGTTGTCCCTCAGGATTGTGCGGTACATGGCTCCATCCATCTTCCCAGTGATGCGGTGAAGTAGCCCTGTACCCTTGGCAGAGAAACACCCCCAAAACATTATGCTTCCACCTCCATGCTTGACGGTGGGCACAGTGTTCTTGGGGTCATAGGCAGCATTTTTCTTCCTCCACACATGGCGGGTGGAGTTGAGGCCAAAAAGTTCAATTTTGGTCTCGTCTGACCACAAAACCTTCTCCCAATAACTTGGTTCATCTTTCAAATGATCATTGGCATACTTGAGGCGCGCCTCCACATGTGCTCTCTTCAGCAGGGGTACCTTTCGGGCACTGCAGGATGTGAATCCATTGTTGCGCAAAGTGTTGCCAATTGTTTCCTTGCAAACTGTGGTCCCAGCTGCCTTCAGGTCATTTGCTAACTCCTGCCGAGTGGTTGCAGGACGATTTCTGACTGTTCTCAGCATCATTGCCACCCCACGAGGCGAAATCTTCTTTGGAGCACCGGGCCGAGGTCTGTTGATTGTCATGTTATACTCTTTAAACTTTCTGATAATTGCACCAATAGTTGTTACTTTCACATCCAACACCTTACTAATCTTTTTGTAGCCCATTCCAGCTTTGTGAAGGTCAACAATTCTGACTCTGAGGTCCTGTGACAGCTCTTTGGTTTTACCCATGTTGGAGACTTGAAATCTGTGTGATCTGTCTGATTCTGTGGACAGGTGTTTTTCACACAAGTGATTAGTGAGAACAGGTGGCTTCAGGTCAGGTAACAAGTTGATTGGGAGTGTCTAACTGGTCTGTAAAAGCCAGAACTGCTAATGAATACTAAGGGATCAAATACTTATTTCACTCCATGAAATACAAATCAATTAATATATATTCCTTAGATTTATTTTCTGGATTTTCTTTTTAATATTCTGTCTCTCCATGTAAGAATACATCTACCATTAAAAGTATAGAATGATCATGTCTTTATTAGTGGGCCAACGAAGAAAATCAGCAAGGGATCAAATACTTCTTGGACTCACTGTATATATATATATATATATATATATATATATATATCAATCTTTATGTGTGTGGGTCTTAACAGCTGCAGCTGCTTGATAATTGGCTTATCATTTTAATCAGGTGCATCTAAAACATGCAAGGCATGGGGTCTCCAGGATCACAGATGAGAACCGCGGCTTTAGCATGGTCTAACAGTATAATGTTGCACTGAGGTTATATCTATCTTACTAACTGCTGGCACTGGCAAAGAATTGTTCCACCCCCAGATTAAAATGTCAAACCCACTTCTACTCCTAATTCTATTGTACATGGATAGGTCTGTCAACACCATGCCACAGGGGGTTAACTTAGCAAAAAGCCCATTGGCCTTTAAAATGTGCATCCTTGTTGCAGGATGAAGATGGAGCTGTCCATGGTGCCAAATAACTTGGCCTTGACGTCCAAGGCAGAAATATCTTAAATAAACATGCTAAGCATGCTAATCTAAAACTCTCTCCAAGTATATTTATAATAACTGAAACACAACCATATCTGCATGTTGTCAGAGTGCAGCTAACAAGCCCCTGTATGCCAGAGACCCAGCGGTAATGGATCCACGGCCAGGCAGGAGTCACTTCATAATCAAGGCAGAATGGTTTCCATCCTAACCGAGACAGCATGAAGGAAACCTTCTCCAATCAAAGACTGTGAATGCCTTCCCTGCTGTTAACTGTTGTTTACTGTCTGTTCTATTGCATTTTCCCGGCACTAATACAATGAATGTCTCAGGCAGTATGGCTTTTTAATGCAGGTATCAGGAGCCTGAGAAGAACTGTCCGCTGGGCCTCAACACACACGATCTTTGAAGGATGACAAGCTCATCTTACATTATCTGATTTCAAGGTATTTCTGCGTTTCAGAGGTTCCACTTATAAGCAAGAGCATCTGTCCACTTCCTGTCCCGGCGTTAATCTCCAGATATCATCTAGGTGTGAAAGCACGGTGTGGACATGTCTTATCTGCTCAGGTCTTGCAGATCCAAAGGTGACGGAGTGTCTTTCACAACACAAAGCAGGAAAGACAGATCTTTTAAAGGTCTGATCATGACATGACAGAATAACTACGGAGAGCCCAGGATCGGCTTGCGTACAAAGTCCAGTTAAGCAGTTTCAGTGTTTGTTTAATGGCCTCTGTTGGCTGCTGTAAAGTATGCAGAGTTAGTGGCCATGGTTCATGGTTATGGTGACAGGGTAATTAATAAATTGACAGATGGATGGATGCATAGATGGATGGATGGACACAAATGGATGGGTAACTAGATGAATGGACTGACAAATGGATGGATTTTTAGAGGGATAAAAAAATAAAGAAATAAATGAAGGACATAAGCAGATACCTCTTGAGAATATATGAATATTTCAGCAGGTGCAGCAAGGCTGTAGAAACTCAACTGTTATTTTTCTCATCTCTGTCTCATTAAGATAGCTTATTTAGACCTGGCCTGACCCTCCCATAAAGATTCTTAGTCCCTAGGGCTGACGAATGACCAGCACCTGAAATAATTGAGCAATGCAAGCTGCGATACAGAAAGGAAGGCTAAAGCCGTAATGAGACCACTGTGTTTTTCACTCACCAAGATTTGTCAAATGGTCTCGCTGAAAGAGGCCACAAGCACCTTTAGCACAGATTAATCACAGCAGCTTGCTTGCTCTTAGCCTGTTAGCCACTCACTCTCTTTGGCCTGCCACGGCCAGGGCAAGGCGAGCTCAGCAGAAAACAGCTTTGGGAAGAGGGGGAAGAAAAAAAGGTCTTCTCAGGAGACAGATGTAAGAGGAGAGAGAGAGAGAGAGAGAGAGAGAGAGAGAGAGAGAGAGAGAGAGAGAGAGAGAGAGAGAGAGAGAGAGAGAGAGAGAGAGAGAGAGAGAGAGTGTGGTAAGCTAAAAGACAGAGAGAGAAGGAGAGAGAAAGATGGAGTTCAAAGGTCACTCTGCTGCCCCTGTGTGGGAAAAGAATTAAACCTGATCTAGGAAAGAAAGAAGAGAACCGAAAAAGAGACCCGACCTGGAACTTTAACATCACAGTCAATTTAACATGTCCCTCCAAAAGAGGCAGACCACCGGTGCCTGCATCCCTAAAAAGTTCAGCACTTCTTTTGGAAACCTCCCTCTACGATTGGTCAGTTTCCTGCAGAAATGAGTTTCTGGAGGAAAAAGCCCTCATGGTTTGTAAATAAATCAAGACAACGTTCTCCAATTAGAAAGGGGCACTTTGCTAAAACTGTTTCCCATTTTTGCACCCCTGAGCAATGCCAACTAGTGTCTTAAGAAGAAGCACTTTCCAGACACGCATTATGAAAATGAGGATGTTTTTTTTTTTTTTTTTTGGAGGGGGGGGTGTTAAGGGAGCATGAAGAGAGAGATAAAAATAAACGCTTACTTAACATTAAATAAGAAACTCAACATGGCCCTGTGGGTGTTTGCTTGACACTTGGCTTCTTAGTTTGTTTTAATTATGGATCTGAGTTTAGCAGCAGAGGGGATTGCAGTGAAGGCGGCATTTGCGAATATGAGGTCCTCCTCAGCGGGGGCGGCAATGCCCATCGATTGATCCAGACCACTTCTTAAACACTCATCTTTCTCCCTCTCCCTCAACTCATCTCCTCATCTGAGCTTCTTTCTTGCTCGAGAGCGTGTAATTCCCATGCATGATATAGTATCCTGGGCCATATACCCCCACAAGTTGGAGGAATAATTTATGAAATGAGTGAGCACAGGCTTATGAATTATGAACTCAGAAGATTACTGGTTCAAGGTACAGCTTGTCCAGCATTTGGGGAGAAGAAGACTGTGGATGATTCAGTGAAGCTGACAGAAGAAAGACTCAGAAGAATGACACAAGGGCGTCAGGACTTTTTCGCTTTGTTTTTTTCCCCCCCTTAAAGCCGCAAAGTCTATGAGTAAGGTGTTCCGAGGGCGGGCTGTAGGTGGTATCTTTTGAGTCATGTTCAAGGAACGCTAGGCAAAGCTTTTGTCGGGGTTTGAACGCTCAGCCATGGTCCATCTGGGTCCAGACGCTCCTCACAGTAGGGTCCCTCTCCCCAGTGACACCACCTCAGCAGGGCAGGAGCAGTCCACCCACTCTCCCAGCTGGCATCGCACACATACACATACACACATACAGTCACCTTCCAATATCAATCACACCGGTGGGGGGCATTTTTATGGTATCCAGGCACTAACGACGCACTCCATCCAATCCATATAACCACCGCGGAGGAAGGGAAGAGGGGCGGACAAAAGACCCAACGTCAGCAAATGCAGTGCTCGTACCATTATTCACACCACAGAGTGGGAAAACTAATAAACAGGAGAAAGGAGGATGGCAAGTGGGTGTGAAACTCTGATGATATGTGCCGAAAAGGTTCCTAATTAAATAAAACAAAGAGGGCTGTCATCCCAGCCACTGCGGAGGAAGGATGAGTGGTCCTACTCAACCCATGGAGAAGGCTGAGAGTTCATCTGGGACACAGATGCAAAAGCTTGGAATCGACGACAAAGAGCTTTGTGTGCCAGAAACAAAAATACAAGCCTAAAGCCCTTGGAGAACTGGCCCACAGTTGCCCAACTGAAGCGCAAGTAACCCACGGGTACATGCAAATAATATCTGATGAAATCGCACAGAAGTTTGACTAGTAGTCAAGTCATCAGTGTGTTTACAAGACATTTGTCACAGACTAGCTATGTCCACAGGGCTAAAGGCTGGCATCGGCATGGAGAGAGAGAAAGAGAGCAAGAAGGAAAGTGTGTGTAAGGCAGCCTCAATGGTGGAATGTTAATATTTAATCCCCTTCTTCACTAGAGGAACTGGCATCTGCTCGGCTGCCGCTCGCGCTGTATAGCGAGGCCTGCAGGCGGGACTTTGTTCCAGGAGTTTAAAACTCAAGGAGCGTCGAGTCCTCTCTTTGGAACGTCTCATCACATTTAACTTTGGGTCAGATGAATAACTCATGATTGCCCTTGATTCTCCGGACAGTCAAATAGAAGACCTGGACAAAAGACCCACACAACAAGGTTACAGGACATGCCAAACATTTGCAGCCTGACAAACGCAACCTTGTGCAAGTGAAGTGTAAGTCCAACAGCTAGACTGGTTCAGAAAGATGGACAACGAGGTGCAATCGAGAGAAATCTGTGAGAGGAATGGGGGTGGGGGGGTGGCTCGAAAGAGGCTGAGGGGGTGCTGGAGTACTCTCGGGTCTCACTGGGGCTTTAAGTCTGAGCACTGGGCGGCGAGTTCTAGGATCAGCAGTCTGTGACTAGACGGATGGTGTCATTTACAAAGTGGGATGGGGAACATTTTTCACCTGAGGAGCCTACAACACACACACACACACATACACACACATACACACACATACACACACATACACACACATACACACACACACACACGTTTACTTTGTCCATCTTTGGCAGCTCTAGCTGTTCTTAATAAGAGCATTCTGCTCCGATGTGACTGCTGGTTCCTGAGTCTGACATAAAAGCTAGTAAAAGCTAGCTAACCCTGTGCTCTAGGTCTATCCTCAACAGGCATGTAGATGGATAGCATTTGCTCTGAATAATGACATATCAGCCCAGTACTGTCACTTTGCAGTGCAGTCTTAGAGAACCAACAACCAACATCTTCAGGTTTCTCTTTATTCAATTCAATTATTTATTCATTTATTTATTTTTTTCCATATCACATTAGATGTTCTCACAAAGCAAAGTCCAGGTTTAAAGGCCACATCTTTAAAGACAAAGCCAGGGGCAAGATTGGCAGGGAAAATATCCTAGAAAAAAGCCAAAAGACTAATCCAATCCCCACTGGCATCAGATATTGGCAAAGTAGAGAAGAATGACAACATAAGGGAACTCGTGGTGTCTTCTCAAGCCTCCTCAAAGCAATAGTAATAGAAATCACTGCTGATAAAATTGAGAGAAAACAGTCATTTGCTGTGGCAGATGTGAACTCTGCACTAGCGACATTAGTCTTATTAGCATTCGAAGTAGAGGACAACACAAGCCTGTACACTCCATTCTCCTTTTTTATATGTATAGGCCATTGCAGCCACGAAGAGGGTAAAGAATAGTTCTTATCCACAATCTACTCCGACACTGAACTCTCCAGAAAAGAGACGAGGTGTGCAAATAGATGACCTTTCGCTAGCTTGAGCTGGTGCTGATTAAAACAACATTAACCCAGTGTCAGTAAGCCAACAAAGACTAATACCCAGCATAACTCTGCTTTTCGAGTACATGACAAAATTCAATAAAATAGCAGTAGCATCTTTCTCAAGTGGCATATAGGGTTTGCAGACATGCACCTCCACTGAACACAGTGTACACTCCTAAAAATAGGTGGTTCTGTGAGAGGCATGATAGAAGAACCGCTGTTGGTTCTTTTTTCATTTATTTATTTTTTTATTTTTTAAATTTTTTTTTACATTTAGTGAAGGGTCTTTACACCTTTGAGAGGTATTCCAGAGCATACATCTCTACAACTTCTTACAAATAGTGGTTCTTCTACAGCATTGCTCAAATTAACCTCCTGAAATACCTTCATTGTTAATTAAGTGCAGCACTGTACAATGAGCCTGCCTGTGTTGCAACTGTTAACCCCTCTAACGCAGCAAGTCTCATTATCCAGTAACTACAGGGACTTCTGTACAAACTTGTGAAGCTATTCTTCGGCCACATACATTCGTTATGACACTTTCAGGCCGCCGGCGGGCCATAGGCCGTTTAAGGGGTTAAATAAGTCTTATACACGGTCCCCTGAGTCTCATGTGGCATGGGTACATCTTCACTGCAAGGCAATAACCGTTTTTGATGCTCCAAAGGTTTCTTTTATTTTTTCTTCTCGCCTTCGCTCTCGTGTCCATCCCGAGTGGAAGGCTGTAATTGAAATTTATGTTGCTCATTTTTCCCCTTTTTTTTTGATCGTACCCATTACAGATATCTGATAGAGGGAAAATCTTTGGGCAGGTTTAGGGTCTGCAAGAGATGAATGGCACGTCAGACGAGGAGAGTGTTCTCATTTTGTTTCACAGCTTAGCTTCCCGCTGACTCAGAACAGGGCGAATTTACAGCAGTGGCCCACTCTGGCTGAGTGGAGGGGGGCAGGGGGGAGTCGAGCTTTTATTCCTGACCTGAGTTACTACCCAGGAACCTGCCTTATGACTCAATGACTCATACCAGTGTGTGTATGTGTGTGTGTTTGGACTTTTAATTTGCCTTTCCATCTTCCACTGAGTTGTTTGTAAGCTTTTCAACGGTATCCGTGTTGCTCTTCAGCATTTTTTGGAGCTCAGAGGACCTCAGAGTGTGAGAGAGAGGGAGGTAGCAAGGGAGCAAATGTGTGTGAGTTTACAAAGAGCGAGACAAGTGAGTGAGCGAGTCAATGAGAGTGAATGAGCGTAATGGGGAGAGTCTGATACGGTGGTAGTCCCTAGACACTCCTATTGTAGCTCGTATCTTTCTGACCATGCTCAACCCCTAGTTCCTCCTCTACCCCTCACTTTTTTTTTTTTGTTTTCTTTCTCTCAGTCAACAAGAGCTCTAGATTGGAATACCCCTGGCTGTTGTGCGTATTATGAACTCCATTTGAGTTACGAGCAGCCATTGAGCCACCCCCATTCAGTATAATCAACCTATTTAAGGGCGCAAATTGACTTGCTATTGGAAGAACTGTGGTCCGTCGCTTGGGCTGATGGGGAAGGGGTCCGCAGAGGCTCCATCCCGCCCCTCTCAGGCACACAAAATCCATTATCCGCCCACTGTACATCAATCCGCAGACAATAAATTAAGAAAAGAGCCAAACAAATAAAGCAGATAGAGGAGGGAGTTGTGTCGGTGCATCGGGGGAAAAGGGGCTTGCCGAGCCAACACGATGCATGCTAAACACTCAGACAAAAGTGACTTTAATTAGTGAGCTCCTCACTGCAATGGGCGCCTTTAGAATACGTGATTAGGGCATAATGTTTATTAATGTGTTTATTCTCCACTGCATTAGCGCCAGTCTTTGCAAGTTGATTAGAACCTCAAAGGAAAGGACAGAACAGCTGAGGCACTTCACTAGGACCATGATTAGAGAGCGCTTGTGGACGCTCTAAGAATATCGTTGGGTGCAGTAGCACATATATGTACCTTTGGTGCCGTTACGAGTCCTGGAAGTGACGAGTAGACCTATGCTTTTTATTGTAGTGGGGTTCATTTCTAGTTTCTTCTGAAAACAAGAGTATTAAATAAAAAAGTTCACCCTGCTTTTGTTGGAGGAACTCTCTCTACTGCTCAGGAAAGGCGTTCCACTAGATTTTGCTGAAGTATAACATTAGTGAAGTCAGGATGTTGGATGATCACCACTCCACCTCATCCCCAACTCCCCAAAGTACTGGATGGAGCACCATCAGTGGCGGGGGCAGTGGCGGCTCAGCGCTTAAAGCTCCGGGCTATCAATAACAGGGTTGTGGGTTCGATACCCGGGCTTGGCAAGCTGCCACTGTTGGGCCCTCAAGCAAGGCCCTTTACCCTCCCTACTCCCCGGGCGCTGGAGTTGGCTGCCTACCGCTCTGCGTGTGTGTGTACTCACTGCCCCTAGTTCACTAGTGTGTGTGTGTGTGTGTGTGTGTGTGTGTGTGTGTGTGTTCAATACCACAGATGGGTTAGACGTCACTGTACACAGTACAGTGACAAATACCTGCACCTTTACCTTTACCATCCATCATTCCAGAGAACACCGTTCCACTGCTCCACAGCTCAATGCTGGAGGCTTTATACCTCTCTAGCCCACACCTGGCATTAGGCATGGTGCCAATAGATCCCTGTTCCTAGCGTGCTATTCTATAAGCAATGGTTCTCTACAGGGCCGAGACAGGCTGTATAATATTTTTGTTAAGCCACTTGAATTAATTCTGAAAGTCTGCACTTCAATCCCTTAAAGGTGGTTTACAGAGGCAAATTCACAACAAAAAAGTTGTGCCACTGCTCACATACTTACGGATCTGACTAGCTGAAAGGTTTGCAAACGAAGGCATAACTGTAGCTCTGCACAAATAAGGCATGCGGCTCCGCAGCCAGGAGGACTTGGCTTAGAATTGCTATTAATGGCACTAAACTAACAGGCGAGAAAAATCACAGATCCACTGCTAATTATTGCATTAGGCTAGCGGAGAAGACTTTGTTTCCAAAGTAGCCTCTCTTTCAATTCCCACCGCACCTCCGGTGGAGCGGCGCCGAGTGTGCCGTGTGAAATGCAGAGGAGAAAGAAGCATGTTCAAACACCTTCTAACTCTCCTCTTTTATGTTTTCAAATCCTCTTATGTAGAAAGGCGGCCATTGAAAACGACGGGGAGAGAAGGGAGTTGCAACTGAAGGATCCAATTTTAGTGCAAAAGTGTGTTGGCCATGGCCTTCCGCGGTGTGGCAGGCAGGGAAAAGGTTGGCTGAAAGTGGGCCTATTGTCCCCACAGTCAGGCCATTACCATACACAAAAGGGACCCGCCGTCCACGGATTACTCATGCAAGCAGGAGGCCAGAAATAGCCGCAGAAACGGCTGGGCGAGAAATGCTAAAGCGTCTTTTAGATGACACTCGAGAGAAGCGGCTCAAGGAGGTGGCCCGAGGAGGCAGGGATGGAAGAGAATGTTCTGGAGCGGCGAAGGGGTGTTTTCAGAAGAGCAGTGTAAGTCACTGTGTGCTGCTCTGTGTGAGTCAAGCCAGCACAAAAGAAAAGAAAGTAGCGGTGATCTGAAATTCCGGTGACCTGAAACTTCCCCCATACTTTCTTTTGTTTGTCAGCTTTTTCTTAACTTTCTCAACTCGGTTTAATTCAGAGAAATAAATTACAGGCAAAATAAATGTATGGGCTGGTACTCCTAAAAATAAAGCTGATAATGAGGCTGCCGATATGACCAGGGGATTGCTAGTTTGCATCCTGGTCATGCCGCTAGTCATCTGCGCTGTGCTGGCCGGCACAATGTCTGCTGGCTGATGCATCAGAGTAGGGTACATGGCACTTTCCTTTGAGTGCGCTGGTTGCCCGGTGGCATACATCAGCAGTTGATTGAGTATGTGTCGGAAGGGGCGTGTGTCAGTCTTCACCCTCCCAGAATATGTATGGGTTGGGTAATTGCCGATCCAAATAATGAACAAAAAAGAAAACGGAAAAAAAAAAAGATACACGAGTTCTGAGTGACGCCATAAAGGAATTTCAACTTTTTTGTAGCACTTATTTTTAAGAGTCTACTGGAAAAGGCTAAATTGTGGTCTGTGTAAACTCAATTACACTTTTTATTTCACAATTAATTCTGATACTTAAGTTTAAGAAATTGTAAAAATGCTATCTGTTTAATTTAGCTTTTAACTGAAGTTCTAACTATAACTATGTTATTGCCTCAATATCTTTTATTAAAGAGCCTATTTAATCAATTCTCTTAATTTCCATCTTTTGCTGCCATTACTGAGCTTTATCGCTTGTCTGTAAAGTACTTTGAGCTGCTGCCAGTATGGAAAGTGCTCTATAAATAAGGTGTATTATTAAATAAAGTGAAAACGCTCATTCAAAATAAATTCAAATAAGACTCAGTTTTATCTAGATTTGGCCTTTGGACTTACTGACAGAAAGAATGAAAGTAAAAGAAAGAAAACTGAATAAAATATGCAAATAAATGTATGAATAAATAAAAAGTTAAAGAAAGGCGAGAAATAAAATAAGGAAATAAAGAAAGACAGAAAGAAAAGTAAAGCAAGGAAGCTAATGGAGAGTAAATTGGAGATAGTGGGAGGCTGAGTTGGGTCTGATTAGGCTGTGTCACGCTCCTGGCTGGTGGTGGGGTCTCAGCACAGGATGATGGAAGCAGGCAGAGGTCACATACACTCTCTTTAAGTGACAGAGCGAGGTGCTGCCCTATTCTCTCTCCCTCTCCATTAACAGTAACCACACATGCCACTGTGTTACCAATACACCGGGGTCTCGTACACATACCACTAACCCAGTGCCGAGGTCTCGGTCCACCAATGGCCAAAACAAACATAGAACACTCTGCTTTCACACGGCCTGTCCTGAATTCACAAGAGAAACACCATCACAGTATCTTGTGCTCAGTATAATAAGAGCATAAAAACAGCTGCTAGGACGGTCACAAATTTATTTATTTATTTATTTATTTATTTAATTCATTCATTCATTCATTCATTCATTTCCCCCATATACATATAGTATATAAAGTTATTATATAATATTATATATAAAAAAACAATATTACTTCCAAGACCTGTTTATGTCACTGATATTATGATAACATAATAGCAAAATAATAAAATTATTTTTTTTTTATTAACTTTTAAATGTAAAGATTACACAGATGTTGAAATGGGAATATGTGTCAAATATAAAATCAATTAATCAATCCATTCCTCAGAATGTTTTTTTTTTTATTATTATATTATATTTATATTATATTGTATATTTTCTTTCAGTCGTTGGATGAACTATTGGGGATGTTTGTTCTTATGTAAACAAACATGTAAGTAAGCACAACGGGTAATATCAAGATCAACAAAAATGATCGAGGCCTTGTCCATATACTGCACGATATTGTCACAATGACCGCTAACGTAATTACTGTGACAGGTCTAACAGCTACTACTGGTATGCAACAAAGAATGCTCCATCTTTAGCTAAATACATCCCAACGCACACACCTAGGCTGGCCTGGGTGCAAAGCCAGCAGCGTGGATTGAAGCCAGCAGCCTGTAGAATCAGTCATTCTGAGTGCATTCTCCATCTAGCGGCACAGGCTTTCTAAAAAGGCTCTATAGCTGAGCCCAGAGACCCTTTCTTGGCAAATGAGATGGGCACTGGAATTCAGCAGGGACGCCGTCCAAAGCACTCAATTGCATCTTTAGTCCAATAAAACTGACAGTGGATTGAGTTTGGCCAAGGGGAGAGAGATGTATTTATAAATAGACAGACTATCACAGGAGGGCGTCTCTTTCACACTGCCTCTATAATACTCCTGATTGAGTGAGGTACGGAAAGTAACTGTTGGATGACTTTCCAGGATGGATCTTCAGAGCTGGAGTATCTGCAATACCTGACTGCAATCTGGCCAGTGCATTCCATCAAATGCAACTGGAGTAACAGGTCCTGAAATGCATATTCAACTGTGTGTGTGTGTGTGTGTGTGTGTGTGTGTGTCACCAGTTTCTTTTTAAGAACACAAGCTAGACGAGAACAAATGAAATAAGGCCCATTAGGTAATGAGACCTAAAAAAATGCTGTCAATTAACATTTCTATGATGCCAATTAAGCGTATTCTAACCATTTATACACATGAGGGAATCAAGCCCAAATTAGCATAATGTATGCACAAGTCTTAATTAAGATCATTCATAGTCTAAAAGGAAATAATGAGGCAGTAATTGAGTTTAAAGCGTGGACTGGGATTAGCCACCTGACCTGCTGACTGAAATGACCTACAGGTTGATTGGCTCAAACAGCCTCTTTGAATGTGTTTAGCCTGGGAATGACTTCAGAAGGCGCACCGCTAGCCTACTCGGTGTTACATACAAGGCGTATTTTGTACGTCTGTTCGTGTGTGTATGTTGTGTCTGAGCTAGGAGGGGTGGTTGAGTAGAATGCACAGTATAAGCAGTATAGAAAATGTCACTTACCTGGTGAGAGGGGATGAAGGGAAGAACAGCACATGTAACAGACAGAAAAGATACAGAGAATTAGATTATTAAAGTTAGCACTTAGTAACATTAGCAAGTTGTAGTTGTAAGTGGTGATATTCAGAGCTCTGAAACAAGCTGAGTAACTAGATAACTGAGTGCAGATGCTGTACTTTATGCTGTGTATAATAACACTACTTTTGTAATTGTAGAACAGCCACGATACTGTATAGCTATTTTATTGCTATGGATAATGAAATGCAAGAGGCAGATTACAAAATTACAATTTCTGTTAATTTTTTAACATTAAAATGAAAAAAAAAAAAGATATTTATTTTAAAATGAATAAAACTCAAATTAAATTAATTATGAAAGAATGTACCAAAGTACATAATACAGTAACCAACCATAAGTAGTTATTCTATGAAGTGGCCATCATTTGCATCTAAAATATCACCTAAAAATGTTGTTTTAAATTTTTCTCAGGATTATATGAGTCATTTATTCAAAGTAAAAACCTCACTTCTTGTATTATTTTGTGGTATGATTTGTGGTCATCCCTCAATTTGACTAACTACCTTTTTTTTTTTTTTTTTTTCTCTCCCCTATTCTATAAATAATGCATCAAATACATCATTTGAGCGTTTGGAGCAGTCAGCTCCAACCCAATGAACTTGCCACGCAAAATAGAGAATGATATTGCATATTGATTGGCATTTGTGCTAGGTCAGGAACTTGACCACATGAAGAACTGCACCCGCTTTAGGACAAAAATTACCACCCTGTCCCATTTCTAAACAAAAAGGATACTATAAACAAGGGTGATCATATATAGAATGGCTCAACTATGTTTAATGTCAATTGATTTGTACACCTAAACAACATCAATCTAGGCCAATAGGCCAATCTAGACAGTAGCCGGTGGTCACTATCAATGAACAAGCAAAACCTTATGATACCATCGCCAGCTCTATCCTCCACACAGCCTGCTGGATCAGTGTGTGTCCACATTAGAGTGTGTCCCTGCCCAATTCAATAAGCAGCCAGATAGCACTCTGCTCTTCACTCGCATGGCTAGCAGCCACCACAGACCAATCAATAGCATCTACAGCAATCGGGACTGGCTCTATGAGAGCGTGGCCAACAGGTCAATGCATTCCGGACTGAGATTCGAATTTAAGAGGGGGTGTGTGTGTGTTTGTGTGTTTGTATGTGTGTGTTCTCTCTTGGGAGTCACCAGTTGCCTTGCTGGTAGAGGAATGCACTCTCTCACCCTCTCTCTTTATCGCTATCCCCACACTCCTCCTCTCTTTCCCTCTTGTCTTAAGTGCCAAAGCTATATGTCGTAAACAAATCTCTCGAACAGGAAGGCAGTGGAGCATGAGCACCTAGATCAATGGTGAGCGTAACGGTCACTTGAGTCCACAGCCTGTATCTTCAGTCTTTAGAGGTTTCTAATATACCTTACATTTACATTTATGGCATTTAGCTGACGCTCTTATCCAGAGCGACTTACTGGTATTACAGAGGAGGGCCAATGTAGTGTTAGGAGTCTTGCCCAAGGACTCTTATTGGTGTAGTGCAGCACCCAGACCGGGAATTGAACCCCAGTCTCCCACGTGGTGTGGTAGCTCACTGGTAGGTAATGGTGTTATCTGTGGCGCCACACCAACCACTTCATCACTTTCATACTTTCATCCTATCTCTGCTGTAATATTCACCCCCAGTCTTTAGTCACATTGCTCTTGACTAAAGACATACGCAATGGCCCTCATTCGCCGAAACTTCTTCTTAAGACCCACTTGTGCAGTTTTTCAGAAGATTCTTATTTGGGATTTCTTCAGTTTATGAGGACAATGGGATCGGTCATGATAAGAGCAGAGCAGCGAACAATTCCACAGCTAAAAACACATTATGAATCTGACGTAGACTCTGTTAGAACGTGTGGGTGCCAGTGGCATTTTAAAGGTCTTAAGAACTTTGATGCAAGGCCTTTTTCACACCTGCAGTATCTAAAGGTAAGGTAAAGGTGCACGAATTTGTCACTGTACAGAGTACACTGTACAGCGAAATGGGTCCTCCGCATTTAACCCATCTGGTAGTGAACACACACTCACATGTGTTAGGGGCAGTGAGTACACACACACACCCAGAGCGGTGGGCAGCCGGGGAGCAGAGAGGGTAAAGGGCCTTGCTCAAGAGCCCAACAGTGGCAGCTTGCCAAGCCCGGGAATCAAACCCACAACCCTGTTATTGATAACCCGGCGCTCTAACCACTGAGCCACCACTGCCCACCTAATACAGTCAAATCGGACCCTGGCCCGTTTTCCCTCTTGTGTCTGGGCAGATGGGAACACAGTAATCACACCCAGGTGTGGAACAAAACAACCGCACCAAGACCCTTAAGAAAAGGTCGTCTCAGCCCGGTCTTGTGGTGAGAACATTACCTGACCTCCATATGACCAAACTATCAGGTGTACTCTGCTGGCTTGAGCTAAACTGTTCCTGTAGCCAAGTATTAACCTGACATACTGCCCAGATCACTCCAGCTCTGAACAGATGCCAAATCTGCTGTTGCTCAATGTTAAACGGCTCAGAAATATGCAGCACCAGTTCAGAACACAGGACTTTCTTCCTGTATTGGCTTTCTTTCTCTCGCACTAGACAGGTCCAATGAGCAGAATGAGCAGAAAGCTTCGTTACCAGTATAAAGGTGTTTTTTTTTTTTTTCTTTCCCTCCTCATAAAATCAAACTATAGCAGCCCTAAAAAGTAACTTCTCAAACATGAGTGTGCTGTCCATGGCACTCAAATGCTACCGATAGAGGAGATAAAGATGGTGTTCCATACAGGGAGACGAACTAAATACAGGGTACTTCTTTAAACCAGGTGGCCCAAACTGATACAGAGCCTAAGACATCCGTTTCCATTGTACCTCCTAATTCTTATCTTCCACTGGGCTGAGTCATCCTCATTGTTTAAGGCTAGAAATGAGTAATTTATTTGGTGCGTGTGCTGGGTCTTGGATAGCTATTGGCAATGCCACGTAGCAAGTTATTGTTTGGCCTATATATCTTGTTACTTCTTCCTTCTTGCTGCGGATGTGCTCGTGTTCATTGCATATGTAGCTTCATTACCTGAGCTTGAGGCTCAGTAAGAGGATGACTCGTATGTGGCATTACAACGTACAGTAATTAGGCTAACAAGCTCATCTGACAAAGCAAATGGTTGCAAAAAATTGTGCAACGTCTTGTCGAACATGTGCTGTTGATTTTCAGACACACATCTGCACATTCTACAGCATAATGACTTGTGTATTGGCTTGTGTATGTACAGTAGATGGAGCGAAAATACTGCACAACTGTTATTATTATGATTATTGAAAAGTGTCTACAATTTGCAGGAAATTATACATCAATATTGTTTATTATACAACAGTTTTTTTTGGGGGGGGTTGTTTTTTTAAACTACAAATGTGTTGAACAGTGAGTGTCTAAACTCTTGCATAGGAGACATACAGACAATGGGCCAGAATCATATTTAATACACTGGTGAATTTACCATGTAATGTATATTCATAAAGGAGGGGTAATTAACAGAAATGCATTTTGTCATTGAGAGGAAGAAGCTATGTTTCCTATAACAGTTAACCAGTCTCTGACATTGACTGGGAAAACGTTTTTCCCACTCCTCCATGCAGAATTCTTTCAGCTGGGTGACGTTTGTGGGTTTTCTTGCATCCAAAGTTCATTTCAAAACATCCCACAATATCTCAATAGAATACCTAGGCTTGGACGTGGCCATTTCAGAACTTTCCATTATAGGTTTCCTTCTTTTGAGCCACACCTACGTGCATTTCTTTCAGTCTTGTTTACTACAAGACCATATAAACACAGACAATGGGCCAGAATCCTACAATACACTAGTGGATAAAGATACATCTGAATCAATAGATACAATAAAACCAACACCTCAATAAATTTTAAAGGAATGGATGGCAATAACACACTGCCAAATAAAGTGACTGTTATGCAAGATACCATATTAGGTAAATTTGCAGTAAATGTACCATTTGTTTCTTTTTATTTATTACTGCATTGGACCAAATAGTACATCTGCTTTTCAAATTTAAATCCACAGCACTGATCAGTAATTAATATGCATGAGTTCATTAACATGCCAATTATGTGTGGCTTTCACCAAGGTTACCAATAATATTGTGGTTGCAAAAACAAAAAAGCTGAGCTAGGCTTCAGCTCTGATTTCATAAACAGGGATTCAGTACAGTTCCACACATTTTGGGCTGCACAGCATCCTTAGGGCCAAGTTTTAGAATCTGTCCCAGAAATGTTGCAGTGATTATTGGCGGTCATACAAAAATATGGTACTTAATATTATAGTTAATGATTATATAGTCAATAACCATTTCTCCATCCTTAATACATAAACAAATAGCTAGCTTGAGTAGTACTGCATGGTTACCATGTGAAAAAGACACCCTATGAACACCCTTTGTCTTTTTAACATATTTAAACCGATGGACGTTTCCACTCAGAATAATTTCAGCTGTGTAACGTTTATGGTGTTTCTTGCATTCTTCCACAGTTCATTTCAGATTGCCTCATATCGTCTCAATAGGATTAAGACTTGGGCTTTGACTTGGCCAAATCAGAACTTTCCATTATAGTTTTTTGTTCCTTCTTTTGAGACACATCTTACTGAACTTCCTGGAATGTTTTGGGTCACTGTCATGTTACATGATCCACCTCCTTTTAGCTTCAGTCTTTGGACAGATGGAGGACCTGTTTTTCTCACGACTGTATAAGGATACACTATATGTCCAAATGTTTGTGGACAGTATTACTGATTCAGATGTGCAAATGCATGCACACACTAACACACAGCTTATCTAGTCCCTGTTCAAAAGCACTGCCAGTAGAATAGGGCTCTATGGAACGATGGATGGTGCGCCATGTGATTCCCCTGGGAATGAGTTGGGGATGAGGAGGGGTGGAGATTATCTAACACTGACCTCAATAATGTTCTTGTCGCTGAGTGCAATCAATCAGCAGTGCTCCAAAATCTAGTAGAAAACCTTCTCCCCTAAACAGTAGAGACAGTTACTCCAACAAAAGCAAGAGAAACTTTTTTTATACCCTTGATTTCAGAAAAAACAGTGAATGAGCAGGTGTCCCATACAGTGTAAAAGCAGAAAGAGCTGTGAATAAAGCAGTACACAATGGCAGGCAGTGACATGTATCATTAAGCCATAGTGAACTAATCCAGCACATTAAGCTGTCTCTGTACAGCATCTGTAATGGGAGTGTAAATCAAACCAGTGCTCTAGCAGCTGCTCCCTCTAGCAGTTCAAAGCAGATCGCTCTCCAAAGCTGTAGCCCATGGCTGAACTCAACTTCTTTCATTTGCCGCTGGATTGGAGTTGCCGCTGCTGCTGCTGCCGCTCCCGCTTCGTGAAGGCAAAGCGATGCCGCCAAGCTGACACTGTGACTCAGGACCGGCCTGAACATCTAAAACGTCTAGCGTACATGGCGCAGAGGGGCTTTTACTTCCCCCTTCCAGTTTGATTAATAAAATAAATAAATAAATAAATACACAACACGGCCTGAGAGAGCCCACAGTGCCCATCTGTTTAACAAATGAACATTATGTTGAATAACACTAATATATTAAATAAGTTCTGATAAGAACTAGGCTATGCATATGCATGCCCCTTAATTGAGAGTGCTGGTGTATTTCTAATCCGGTGCTTTGCCGTAGAGGCAGTACACACTTGGCTGCGTAGAATTGTGCAGAATTAGCAAAGCAGCGTAGGTAGCTGTGTTGTAAGCTGCAAATCTGCATCCCTGCAGTGCCGCATAGTCCCCAGCACGCACACATACACACACATACAGCATCACCTAAGCTGCTTTACCTGGCCCCAGCCCTGGCCCATGAATAATCAAGCAGGTACAAACTCTTCTGAGTGCTGTTTTAATTCCTTTCACATTCTTCTTGTTCTCCCCTTATTTTCCAGTTACCCACCCAGGGACATTACACAAGAATCCCCCCCCCCCCCCCACCAACCCTTTTCTCTTATTTGACCCTTCACTTATTCAAGGCAACAGTCCCAAACCTATCATCAAGACACAGCTGGCGAGAGAGAAAAACAAAATGTAAAAAAATAATAATAATAATAATAATAATAAAAAAAAAAAACCTGAAAGAACCTGCATCCCCACCTCCCCCCAAATTCATTATTCAAATCTTCATTAGTTTCTGAGCTGCAGCAAATTGACACTTTTATTTCTCAGACCTTCCTCCTCAATTTATGGGGAAGGCGCAATACATTTTTAACAAGAGGGTGTACTCGCACAAGCGCTGGACAGAATGAATGAGGAGCTGCGGCAGATTTGCTTCAGGTCATAAACCTTGGTGTATAATGCCAATTAAAGCGTGGTCTTTCTGAGGTGCGGAATGAGAAACATGCAGAGAGCGCGAGCGAGAGACAGTGAGGTTGAGAGAGAGAGAGAGAGAGAGAGAGAGAGAGAGAGACAGACAGACAGTGAGAGAAAGGGAATAAGAACATTAGTATTTTACATAACCAGAAAGCATATTCTGGACGGACCTCAAAACAAATACCCAGAATATACTTCAGTTTCAAGATTGAATGCTCAGAAGGAAACAAGTGCCTCTGGCCAGCAGTTCTGGGGACACTCAGAAAATTGTCAATTTGGAACTGCTAACAAATCATACCTCCATTAAAGAGGCCCAGAATGGAATCAGTGGAATTTCTCTCGTCTCAGTGGTGGATGGCAGGAATATTTACAAAAAGGTTTAGCATTAACGGTGAATAATAATAATAATAATAATAATAATAATAATAGATCCCTGAATACATTTCTCTGTTTATTTCAGTGCTCCCCCCCCCCTCTTCATGTCGAACCTTGGAGAACAGGCTAGTGATGGACAGTACGCTTATATGCCATCATCATTATGATCAATTATGTGGTAATGTGCCCTGGGTACATCATGGATGTCATCAGAACAGCTAGAGCACTGAACGACTGCATTAAAAAAAAGGACAAATAGACCAATTGTAGAAGAAGTCTGTAAACAACAACTCCACTGTATAGTAATACACCTGAACGGCACAAGCAGCTGATTCGATGTCAGGACACTATGATAGTATCTTCTTTTCATAGATTAGTTATCATTTGTTAGCCCTTGCAAATCTCAGAAAGCCAAACTAAATAAACAGTGCTTGCTTACCTGGATTTCTGCACTGATTACTAATAAAATGTCATGTTAAAGCCAATTATAGACACACATAATTTAACTAGCCTAACCCTGATTCAGCACACTGAGTAGACGTCCACATTTCAGACCAGAAACACTCATTCAGTCTTGAATTCAGAACTGAATAGCCTGCAGATCCCCTTTCAGCAGCAATCACCTCCACCAAACATTGTGATGTAGATGCACGAGAGGTATGTGCAACATTTAGGAGGACCATTCTCTCCTGAAGATGCGTTCCAGCTCATCAATATTTCTGGGATTTTTGGTCTTGCATACATAATACTCTTCAGGTCAAACAGCAGAATTTCTACAGGGTTTGGGTCAGGCCACTCCAAAGCTCAACTTATTTTATATTTGTTTTAAACTGCAAGTCATGGACTGCTGCCCCCTCATTCTCCTGTAAAACGTTTGGATACACATTTAAACTCACTGTTCCCGCAAAGATAACTGCAAGGAATCCAGGCCCTGAGGCAGCAATGCAGCCCCAAACCATGACTCCCCCCACGACCACCATCTCCACCATGTACCATGCTTACAGTCTGTACGGGGTCTTTGGTCTCATCTGTCTATAAGACTTTTTTTTTTTTTTCCAGAAGCCATTCTTCCATGAACACCGTTCCCTTTTCAAGGATTTTGTTCTAATAGTGGACTAATGAACAGTGTTTTGTACACGTTGTAGAGTCTGGGATTGTAACAGGAAGCCTACTCCTGGGGAGAGCAGCAACAGTCCTGAATATTAACCAATAATAGACATACACCAAAGTCTTTAACAATGCTCCTGTAGCCCTTTCCAGCTTCACGTCACATTGAGTGAGAAGATCTGTCAGTAAATAGGCTTTGTGTGCCTTTATTTAATGGGAAAAGCACTAGTGAACTCACATTTCCAATCTCCTTAAGTAAAACACCTTTATCCAATTGGCTCATGGAGAAGTCATTAACACAGAGGTTTACTTACTTTTTCTAGCCTGCAATGTGGATGTTTGCTCAGTAAAAGTAAAAGACATGAACAGCAGAACTCTGTTATTACCCAGCCACCATGCTCACATGGGTGGAACGTGGGCTAGATGGGTGCCACATGAGTGGGTTTGTACATGTGTTGTTATGCAGGGACCCAGCTGAGCTTCCCAAATGGGCCCTATCATTACAGCACGCATGGGTTCCAACTAGGCAGTGCATGTGCAGTGTACAAACCAGATGGGGCTCATGTTTAACCCCACATGGTCCCAAAACTGACCCTGGTGGGCATCCATAGGTGGGGCCCACATGGAACCCATGGCCAAAATGTTCTGGTTCCCAGTTGCATTGGTCTATAATTGTAACTTGAGTAATAGTAATAGAGTAGAGTAACTTTTTCTAGCAACTGTAACCATCAACAAATGATATACTGTGCAACACTAGCAGAAACACCAATGTCTTGCTTGGAAAAAGACCAGTGTGCACTTTATTTACCATTTCGAAAAAAACTCTAAAGCACTAAAGACACTACAAATAGGACACGAAATTACACCCAGTTAGCGGAAAATGACTGAGGTGTGCAGTACAGTGGTTGTTGTGAAATCCTTTTCCTTTTTGCTGCCCAGGGGAGTGAGCGTTGTGCCAATGCTCCTTCCCAACCCACAATGTTTCTGAATTATATGTCCCATTAAGCTGTGATTCAGCAGCATTATTCTATACTGAACCTGTCTGCATGAGTGGCTTAAGCTCATGGGCCACACACACACACACACACACATTATATATATATATATATATACACACATATACATATATATATATATATATATATATATATATATATATATATATATATATATATATATATACACACATACACATACACACACACACACACACACACACACACACACACACACACATACACACACACATATACACCCCCCCCCCCCCCATATTCAACATGGCTTAGAAAATCATCTCTTTTATTTGATAAAATAGAAGAATAGAACATTAGCCATCATCTAGAGTTCCTCAGGTGGTGTGTGAGATCTAAGAGTTGTGGTATGGATTTAGAGCTTTGTGAGTTTGGTTCACTTAAAATAACCTATATATGGGAGGAAAGAGGCAAAAAAAAAAAAAAAGAGTGTTTCTCATTTACTCACGTTTTCCCCTTTGTTTTTCAAGTTTCATAGGTGTCTAGCCTCGGGTTTAAGCGGTTTAAGGTTGGGAGCAAGGCTGACAAATCGCCTGAAGGATACACTTTATCGCTTCATATCTCTGAAAAGCTAGAACTCAGGTAAGGTAGAAGTCAGACAGTGGAGTTTAACTGTGTCAAAGTTCTGTTTTAAATCAGTTTCTTCACAGTGAAAGACATCACAGAACCAACCACCCCATCTCCAGACACACACACTCATCCAAAAACATGAGCCACCGCT
The DNA here is from genome assembly GCF_030463535.1 of Salminus brasiliensis. Classification (NCBI taxonomy): domain Eukaryota; kingdom Metazoa; phylum Chordata; class Actinopteri; order Characiformes; family Bryconidae; genus Salminus; species Salminus brasiliensis. Next base: position 21,788,376 of record NC_132901.1, on the reverse strand, counting down.
GAAGAGAAGCACCGGCAATAGAACAAAATTCTTTGGAGAAGATAAACATGAACTTATTGTCACCGTGCCTAATGCCCGGCGTGGGCTAGAGGGGTATATAAAGCCCCCCAGAATTGAGCTGCGGAGCAGTGGAGGAACTGCGTTCTCTGGAATGATGGATAGATCTCCATCCAATACTTTTGGGATGAGTTAAGGAGTTGGGGATAAGGTAGGGTGGTTATCCAACATCCTCAATACTCATAGCAGTGCTCCAGCAGAAGCTAGTAGAAAACTTTTTTCCTGGACAGTAGAGACAGGTACTCCAACAAAGGCAGGATAAACTAGTTTTCAATAGGTGTCCATATGGCATTTATTAGTATATTATAAATATATGTTATATAAGTGGTCTTTGATGGAAAAGTGAGAACAAAGAGATGCCAACATGGTAAAGTGCTAGACACTGCCCAGCCGTCCTTCATCCTAACAAAAGATCGCCAAGGAGAAGCACTTATGGGAAATCAGCATCACACTTATTCAGACAAAGAGCACAAGAAAGCTGGCTATGTAGAACTCCCTCGACAGAATGATTGGCAAAGCCAGCAACCAGCATAGAGCCTAATTTGGCAACCAAAGCATATAAATAAAGTCAATAATAAAAAAAAAGTGACCTCTCAAGATGATGTGTCGGGGTGGTAATAAAGGCAAAAGGCAAGATATGAGCTATATATTTATATATTAAAACAATATATATAAGTATAAAATATAGATCTGATGGGTTAGGATTGAGCATCATTGCATCAATTGCGACTGTCCTCCAGAAGGACGAACATCAGAAGGGTTAGGACTTAACTGATCAGGGCTTCCTTCCTATGTCACATGTTTTATAATTTTGAGTTCTAGTAATCTGGGTCTTTATGTCTGATACTCACTCTTATCCTGCCTTTAACTAAGACGAGGCTGGCCCAATGAGTGGCGACTAAATGTACATGGCATTACTTTATGTTGTTTGTGTGTATATATATATATATATTTAGACTTTGTAGTGGAGGGCGGTCCATGCTGTGCTCTGATTGAACAGCAAAAGCCCCAACTGCACATGCAAGGTAGGACAGCTCTGACACTTCAGTAAGTGCAGACTTAGTGATGTGAACTTGTGATGTTAACAGAAAGTTGGATTTCAGAAAGACATGGTGTATTTAAAAGAGGTCTACAATTTTTAGGGAAGCTATGCAGACGCCATTAGACTGATGTCAAATATGTCCGTTATTTTCTACTTGATTTTGCATCAGTGTGTTAAACAGTTTTTACAGTAATTTTGCAAAGAGCAAACAGTATTTTTATTTAATAATTTACTATTTTTACATTTTTGTTTTGTCATATTTTTACTTCCAATAACACTGAGCGTAAGGACTTAACACATGTCCTCAGATACATGCAGATCCTGCCACCACCTCTTTTTAAACCGCTGCCGATGCAGCATCGGAGGAAAGTGTCGGGTTCCCAGCTCCACCACACCAGCCAGCAGACATGTTTGCCGTCAAACATCACTTTAGAGTGACAAAGGGAGAGAGCACCTTCTACCTACCCTAAAAGAGCACGGACAAGTGTGTCCTCTCTGACTCTGGCCGCTGATGGAAGAGCGTCATGGCTCTGCATCCAAACTCACTACCCAGGACATAATAGCAGCACATTAGACCACTGAGCCTCTCTGAGCCCCTGGTTTTAGTGTTTTGACTAAAACGACCCCTGGCTAGCTCTAGTACTACATAAATACATTTAAATTGAACTGAGCTGAATTCAGGACCGGGGACCTGCCACTGGTTTGGCCTCAGTATTTCAAGCTATGTGAACTCAGGTACATCAGGTACATCACACAACCTAATGTCTGGGTTTGCTAGTGTTTCTGAAAACAAATGACTTGATTGGCATGCAAGCAAACTGACGCTGTGCTTAGAAACGTATGTATTATACAGGATAACAACAACAACAACAACGGTGTGATTGTTGCTCCTGAAGTAAAAAAACAAAAAAACAAACAGACATAAAAAACAGCAGTCCTGTCAGAGCGGACTCTGATTGGACCAGACAAGGCGGATGTGCAGGTCGCCTCGCTAATTAGGACGAGTGGCGCAATCATGTGCCGAGGACTGCGTAAACAAAAAGCAACACGTCGCTTTTGAACTCCGTCGCCGGGGCTCGTTAGCGAAGCCGTAATTAAATTCGGTGTGAAAAGGGAGTCGAATTAGACAGCAGCTGTTTACAAGAGTGGGCTAAACTTCAGTGGAGTGGCGGGGAGGGTCAAGGATGCCGCTCCTTTCAGGATGCAGAGAGTGGAAGACAAAGGAAAGGAAAGTGAGGAAGGACCGCAGGCAGCCTGCAGCTTCCTTTTCTTTCCCTCCCGAGTTTGTTTGTATTATTTGGCATGTGGAAAATGTAAGCTGCTCCCTATCAGACCTTGCCAATCTCAGGAGATGCACTGCTGGCAGGGAGGGCAATGCAAGAGAAAATGATATCAGAGCAACCTGCAAGTTCTCACACATTCTCACACAAACACACACACACACACACACACACCCCTCCTGCTCCCCTAACTGGCGCGAAAGGAAATGACCGATTGCGGATGCTGAGAAATAATGTGTCTTATTCACCAAGATATCGGGAACAGACAATAACCATGGCCTAGTTTTTCCTAGTGTGTCCATTTGTACAGAACAAGAGGAGGCTATAAGAGCTGCTTTAGGGTGTCTGCATCAGAACTAGCTGTGGGTCACTCTAACCTTGGAACTGAGTGGCTCCCTTATGGGGTCATTATAGGTAGGTCACTGTGTCTCTATGTGTGTGGTTCAGTTCTCCAGCCTGAGAGCATGCTTGGCTATTCATGCTTGGCTATTCAGAACTGACAATGCCGTCCGCTGGCTGCACTATCATTGCAGCAAGAGCATATGAAGTACTTACTCTGACATTAGATACACCATGCAAGGACTTTTTACTCTTTTGTTAAGTGTAAATTGACTATTGACTGTCCATGAGCAACAACCTGTATGGTTAGATGTAGCGCACGGCACGAAATAAAGGTCTTAACAGTCCTGACGCTGCTTGCTGGCTTGCTGCAAATTATGGTCTTATAAGTGGACGACGTGTAACACTGTACAAGATGATGCCCATAAAACCAGACTGCCCGTTAAGCAGAGGTGGGCAATTCAGATCCAGAAAATAAAAAAAGCACTCCAGGATTTTGTTCTACTTCTACAGCTTAATTCCTCACCTCTGATATAGGTTCTTTGACGACGACTTCTTAGCTTCCATCCAGATCCACCTACTTTTACTTGGCACAAGTGGTACGACATCCATTATTGCGTTGTTGAGTTTGAGACATCATATAACCACCTAGATCTCAAGGTTCTAGTTCACAATGTCCACTGGCAGAACTCCAGGGACCTGGGTTTGTAGGCTCAACCCTCGATTAGGGCTCTGCCTGTGAGGGGTTTGGTTTATGCTCCCCATGGTTTCCTCCCACCTCCCCAAAAAACACCAGGTGAATATGAGTATGTGGTACCCGGTCATGGACTGATACTATTACCAGGGGGTTTCCTGCCTTCCTCCCTATGATTCTGAGTAGGTTCTGGACCCAAGAAGCTGCTAATAAGATGGATGGATGGAGAACTATTTTGCAGACTGTCTTTGCTTGCAACGGGGCAAAGGCACAGAATCGGCTGCCAGGGCTGGGGCTTAACAAGGCACCAACAGGGTAGAAAGCAGCCAATCAGATCCTTTTCTGCTCACAAATTACTGCTATATAGTAAAGTGGAAAAACCTCTCCATTTCATCATCATTTAAGGTGCAGTTAGACACAGTAGAAGTGAATATTTACTTTAATATGCACCGGTAAAGTTTTAATTTTGAGCCATCAGCAGCCAGAGACTGGGAGAGCACAATTGGCCATGCTTTCTGCAGCTGGGTAGATGACCCTCTTCCCCCTCACCACTCTTAAGCGATGTCGGCCAGCACAGGCTTTTGATGGGGACCTGCACTTTCCTCCAAACGTGTTGGCTATCTGGTATTGGCACAACGACAGCAGTTTGAAAAAAGACGGTGGCTGGCTTTGCATGCATCAAAAGAGGCATGTGTTAAATCCTTACTCTCCTAGTGTCAGAGCATCGCTAGTGAAGTCACGAACGGTGGGTTGGCAGTACCAAACTGGGAAACCAGGATCGTAACTGTGTTTGCAAAAAACAAACAAACAAAAACAAAAAGAACCCAAAAGTACAAAAAAGTACTTTTTTTGTAACCTACTTTACATACACACACCCACAACCCTCTAGTTCCACCGCAAATTCTATAAGCCATGCACAGATTCCACAGTATTGTTCAGCGAGAGAGTGAGGAATAAAGATAAATCATGTATAATTCAGAACTCGTAGATAAATGCCCTTGCCCATATCCCTGCCTTACATAAGGACTGTGGCTAGTGTGTCAGCACCCATGCATAATTGACATTCCAAAAGCCTGATATCGCTGAAGGTTTTCTTAACACAAACAAACTACTTTTCCTCCTCCTCCTCCGCCCCGTGTATCCTGTATGTCCTGTATCACATCTGCATCTAATGTGCGATTAACAAAGCGGCCCACTTTTAAGAGGTGACGATTTGGTAGAATAATCAGCGGTGAATACCAAGCGTGGGAAAAGGAAAAAAAGAAGAAAAAAAAAGCCGGTAGCACTCAGTGCAGATGGCGTGCTTCACACCTTGGGATGTGATAAATGCATTCGTTACCTTTAGAAGAGCAACTGCATGCATAAAAAGGGGACATAATGAGGGCAATCAGCATTATTAGTCACTTGAAATTAGGTTAGAAAACAAGTGTTGAGAAACAGAGGTGGGATGGTGGGTGTAAGGGTGCAAGGTGGCACAAAATGAGTCATTATTATTATTATTATTATTATTATTATTGTTATTATTATTATTATTATTATTATTATACTACAATCTCATAATTTGGTTTAACTCCCATAAAGTCTGTTACACAAAATACTGGGTAAATCCCACATATCACTCACCTATTTTGAGCCACTCTGGTTTATTAAAAATAAAGAGGCTTGGAATGGTTCTTTGGAGGGATGCCACAGAAGAACCACTTTTGCTTTCATAAAGAACCATGTTTGTAATGGAGATGTGACGATGTGAGTGTGTGAAAAGCCTTTACTAAACCAAGTTCATGAATCAATGGTTCTTTAGAATTTTTCAAATATCTTCATTAAAAGAGTCCATAAACATTTAAAGAAACCAAAAGTGGTTCAACAGAACTGGCTCAAAGAATCATTTCATAGTTCATTTTGTGACCATTTTAATAAACTTATTATAACGGAGTTAGGGTCATGCCTTCAGAAAATGGACAGTGATTGATCAAAAATTTAAAAAATTGCACTGATGTTGGACTTAATTATTTCCTCTGAAATTACATCACATCAGTGCTCACCGTAAACAAAGGGAATTATAAAACTCATTCCAGTGACTGGACCACCCTTCAGGTGCCAAGAGCTTTTACTGAACTGGGGAAATCTTCTTTTAGCTACAGTGCACCTGCGAGCCAGAATTTATTACAGGAATCTCTAAAACTTAAAGTCCTAACCTCTATCCACCTCCATACAGCCTGCAGCGTTTTTCAGTTGACCATTATAATACATTTTAGTTGTTTAGTACATGTGCTTAATATCTAATATATAGAGATAATTATATTTCTTATCATTTGTTCCATTAATTATTTATTATCAACTATTAACGATTTTTACCCATTTCAGTTATTTTATTAATTTATTTTACTTATTTATTTTTGATAGCCTTGTTTTTTCTCATTTGTTTTAGTGTTTAATTGTCATTGGCATTACTATTTAATCACCATTGTTTTTATTTTATAATTAAATGTGGTCTTATTTGTATGTTTTTGCTATTTTCTTTCCACACAAACTGGGAAATGTCTTGGAAACTTGGAAAATGTCCTATCCCTTCTGTATATTATTCTCTTTTATTTTGTAAAATAGGGTCACCCTCAATGTCTCCCAAGTTTAAATAAAGGTCGACTGATTGGTTGTCTGTAACTGATTCAGAGGCTTGACCTGTATGTTCAGATTTTTGACTAATATGGTTAATATTAGTGAAATAATGAAAAAAAAGGTTTTTGGTTTTATTTGTTTTTGGGTTTTTATTTTTTATTTTTATTAAGACAATTAATTCCTTTTTGTTAAGTTAAGTGAGCCTATCTAGACTTACAAATATTATTATTATTATGACTGTGGCTGTAAATATAACTAACAAAGAGAACCAAGTCCCTGAGCTTTTACACTGTGCCTTCTCTTTTCTTTAAAGAGGGAGCGAATTTGGGCACTATTAATAGCACTGCATTGTTTGTTACATCATACGTCAAGTGACAAGGGGTTATATAGCATTGTTAAAATAGTCCTAATTAACATGTTAGAAACAATACAGTCTGTGACTCCAAGTGTTCAGCATAATGAGGGTTGTCTAGAAAACACACACACATACACTCAGAGCAGGGAATAATGTATGTGTGTTTTCACATCTGCCTGAGTTACCCATTACCCAGTGCTAGTGATCATAGTAGCATCATCATCCCAAAGTTCTGGTCCGAAATTCCCACATTCAGAACCACGTTATGTTGTGGGCGACAGGGGTGGTGCAGCAGGTGTGTATGCTCCACTGCTCCAGTGGTCTAGGGTTGTGGGTTCGATCCTTGCTCAGGCATCTCCATGGTTTCCTCCCACTTGCCAAAAACAGGGTACCCAAACTGACCATGCTAAATTACCAATAGGTTGTTGAATGTGGGAGGGTGTTGCACCCTATGATGGACTGGTGCCCCGTCCAGGAGGTATTTCTGCCCTGCAACCAATGATTCAGAGTAGGTGCCAGACCCAAGGCGACCCTGACCAGGAAGAAGCGGGTGTGAAGACGGATGGAGAACTCTGCTGCAGACTGAATGTGGTCACAAAGGCACTGAATCAGCTGGCGGTGACTGCATTACATTAAAAACTGAAACAACCCCTTCAAGCCTGGAGAACAAGCCGTTCCAGATCATGCAAATGCGAGTCTGAAAACAACAAACGCTCGGTATCGAACAGCGGCACTCAATACCACACACACTGAGGACAGCACATGCTCAAAAACAACACATGAAAAGACAGGATCTCTGCATTACATACTAATGGACATGTTTTACCCCCAGCAACAGCTTTGCTTTAGGTGGAATAATCTGCTAGGATAGGAAAATGACTGATTTAAGGGACGCTGTAATCTTTTAATGTGTGTCACTGTGCATGTGTGTTTGAAATTTGGACTCAATGACTTAATACTGCAAGCTGGGAGAGGGACAGAAAACACGGTTAAGACTCTAAGTATAGAACAAAGCGTTGGGGGATTTCTTTTAGATCATTTTCTGCATAAATGCAAGCCCTTTACAGCTTCTGCAAACTGTTAATGCATGTTTGGTGAATCATTTACTATAAACCAAACTCACAAAGTTAATACATTTGATATGATTCACAATTACTTTAAAATATTAGACTATTTACCACTTAAAGAAACACTATGTATCATTTGTACCACAAATAGCAGCTTCAGAATCATGCTGATGCTCCACTGACTGCAATAGGGAGAATAGCATCTCTGTCATTGGCACTCCAGACAGGAACACGGTTATGTACTATGTAACTTGGGCAGGACAACACTCATAAGAATGCTGTGTAACTCTGTATTACGAGTCATATATATGTAAAATCTTGTAATGTGAGCATCACCTCAGTCCAAATACTTCTTTCACCTTCAGTGATGGTTCTGTATCTCTCAGCTTGTCCAGAAATGCATGTGTAAAGCATGTTCTTTACACATAGCGTATGCACATTACACTTCACGGGGCATTACACAGGGCAGTGGTGGCTCAGCGGTGGGGCAGTGGTGGCTCAGCGGTTAGAGCACCGGGATATCGATAACAGAGTTGTGGGTTCGATTCCCAGACTCGGCAAGCTGCCACTGTTGGGTCCTTGAACAAGGCCCTTTACCCTCTCTGCTCCCCGGAGTTGGAGCTGGAGTTGGCTGCCCACCGCTCTGGGTGTGTGTGTGTACTCACTGCCCCTAACACATGTGTGTGTGAGTGTGTGTTCACTACCAGATGGGTTAAATGCGGAGGGCACATTTCACTGTACAGTCCACACTGTACAGTGACAAATACGTGCACCTTTACCTTTACCTTTACTTCCTGGCTGCAGGGAGGGAGCCCAGGAGTAGGAAATACCATTTCTAGCATAATACAGCTTTAAATAGCAGTGGAATAGAGACAATCTACCCCCCAACAAAACTAACCTTTATTAAACATATCTGAAAATAATTACAATCACCCTAGTCTGCTGCAGAAAAGGCAGTGTTGTTATCCACTATGCTACAACAATTATTATTAGACTATTTACTTTTTAAAGCAGCACTATGTAAACTGGTGTTTCTTGCTCCTGGGCTACAGGGAAGTGGAAGTTGTGATTTCAGCCAACCCTAAAGGACATGTCATTTCTTTGCATTTTAAAATCTGAGAGGTACAGAAGAGGTAGAGGAGTAACACCAAATATGACACGAATATGACTTTTACGCAGAGTTACATAGTTCTCATGTGTTTTCCTGCTTACTACAACCAAGTTATATAGTGCAGATTCTGACGTGTCGAACCCGGAGTGGCATGGACAATATGGTATGGACAATAGTCCCAATATGGTATGGACAACAGCCCCATTTACAAGACAATGGAGTATTAACATGATGTTGAAGCTGCTTTTTTCAAGGTAAAAATGCTACAGACGGTTGCTTTAAGTATCAGCGGAAAAAGACAACAATCACTTCAATTCTGGCTAAAAATATATATTTTTTAAATTACATTAAATCCTTTTAAACTCCTCCAAAGCATCTGTGGTTACTGGCTCCCCCCCCCACATCCCACACAGGTATGACTTGGAAACAACTCTGTCAGTTTGCATTTCTCCACATGTAGTTAACGATTCACCTTACAGTGAAAAAAGTCACATAGCAAAAAAACAAAAAACAAACACAGTAATCAATTATAATCCCACCTAACTTTCCATAATCAATGTATTTACGCAATAAAAGTCCTCCACTACTCGCTCCTTGCTGCAAATTTGATTGCAATAAAAAAGTAAAAGCTCGTAAAGCACTTGAGTTGAGTCCCAAAAGGCTTCCGCAACTTAATTTTTCAAATTAAATCTCCGCAGATCTAAACCAAATTACGCCGCCTAATTTTAGCATCCATCAAAACAAGCGGCTAGGTGACATTTGATAGGCAGTCCCGGCCGCGCGGCGCACTTTTATTGTTTGAGCTCATCTCAGCGTGAGTGGGAGGTGAACAGCGGGAGGAGGAGGACGCAGTTTGATTAAGAACAAACAAATCCCACACAAAAGTGCAGCCGTATCAGCACTGACCCCGCACGCGAGAAGCGCTGTAAAAACAGCTTAATCTGCTCATTAAGGCTCAGACTTATTTTGGCCAGGGGTCTTAGTGGACAAGCTTCTGTTTAAGTGGGGGGTGGGAGAAAAGGGTGCAAAGGGTCTTTAGGCACCATGGGGTGGCAGAATTGGGAAACTATGAGCTCAAACTATAAAGATATTAATATTTTCTACTAATAATTCACAGTAAAATCAAACAACATAGAAAGAATTAAACAGTGGCCACAATAGTGTTACACAGTCATGGCAAACAATACTGGCACCCCTGCACTTCTATCAGAAAATACACCACTTCTGTTACATTTCAGTTATGTATTAGTTCAGTTATGATGGTGAGGTCATCACAGTTAATCATTTTTATTATTTATACTGTCAATTTCTTACCTCCCCCTGCCTTTTTTGTCCTCCCTTAAAGTATTATACTGGGAGAAAGGCCAAAGAAAGCTGCTACAAATGGCTCGTATTGGATGAGCTTTTGGAGCAACTATCTTTTAGTAAAAGTTCTGGCACCCCACACCTATACCATAACAGCAGCTTAGCAACCACTATAAGCAACTATAACTAGGGCTGGGTGATATGATAAAAATACTAAATCATGATATTTAAAGACTTTTTTTATGATACACGATATTTATCACAATACTTGTGATCACTGACTGAAAGCATCAGTAGTGACAGATTCTTATTAACCACCATTTAGATCCTCTCCCGTACTGAATACAGTGATTTTTATTCAACATCTGCTGAACTTCATCCAATTAAACCAGTCTAATTACACTGTTAATAATGAAACCTGCAGCTGATCAGTGCTTATTAAGCACCAACAGTCTCCTCGATGCGCTTAGAAAAGCTTATTATCACAATAACAAAATTTATCACGATACAATTAAATATTGTCATATTGCGCAGCTCTACCTATAACCATAGTAATCACCAAGCAATGTCTTAGCAACTATCAAGTAGCAACTTTGCAACCAACTGGGACACCATAGCAACCAGTGAGAATCACTTTAGCTAGGCAACCATTCTGTTTCCTTCAGGAAATGCGTAAAATGCTGACATAACTACAAGGGTAAATTAGTCATAATGATGTTCTGGACCTTGGCTGGAGGAAACTTGCTCGAACTGGATCTTATTGAACGCCAAGTAAATATCCCTGCCAAAGACAAACAGACAAACACTCATCTGTACTACAAACATGGTTCTTCTGGAAACCAAAAGTGGTTCTTCTATGGAATCGCTCACAGAACCATTTGTAGGATCTTTATTTTTAGCAGTGTACAAGTACTCACACTTTCCACACTGTTGCCATTCTCTCAAGCAGCTTCGTGAGGACCCACCTGACCTTTTCCAGCAGGCTTCAAGAAGCTCAAACTGAGGCCTTGATGAGAGTGACTCATTTCCATTTTTGTTTCATTTAAAATTTTATTTTTTACATCAAAATGTGACTTGTTCTCTACATGCATACCCCATGTATAATGTACCAAGAAGTGTGGGAGCAAAGCCAGAAAAAAAAAATGTAAGCTTTAAAAGAAAATGGCGAAAAAAAAAAAAGTATGAAGAAAATCAATCTCGGCATCCAAAGGGCAGAACAAAGGCTGATTTATAAAAAGTAAGTGCCTGTAATGACTTATCAGCGATGGCCAGAGGAGTCTATTACCCCCAGACTGTATATCAAGGGCCTTTTCATTTTCTGCTACACACGGAGAGTCAGAGGCTGCGGCCTCGGCGGCCCCGGCTTCATTTCAAGGTTAATAAACCTTTAGCAGACAGATGTAGCCGCTTCCACGTGGCCTAGTGAGCGGCCCTAATCACATGCAGGAGAAAACAAACCCCCAGAGGAAGGGTGCAAATCGCATCTAGTCTGGTGGCAGGCATCTAGCAGAACAAATGAACCCAGATGAAAGAACGGCAGAAAGTTCTGAAGTGGCAGCGGCTAACAGGTAGCGAGAAGGGCTTTGACTGATTGAGTGTGTCGCTCGCTTCAACTGGCCACCGAACACAACATCTCTGGGTTTATGAAAGAGCAAAAAAATAGCACTGCCCAAAGAACCCTTTGTAGCACCTTTATTTTTAAGAGTGCAGGTGCATCATGTAGCTACAGAGAGTGTGTGTGTGTGTGTGTCCGTTTATTTCACTCGTTCTACTTTTATAGAGAGCAATTGTGCTCAGGATGATGAGAAACAACCAAAAAAAAAAAAAGTCTGACCTTCTCAGTACATTTGGTTTGTCTCCAAAAAAACTCCAGCTTTTACTTAAGAGCATAAGCCAAAAGACTTTCCTTTGGCTAATAAGGTTATGCTTAAGGTTATGGTTCAATTTAGTTGTAGGCACAGCATCATTTAGCTACAGTAATGTGAGTGTGTTAGGGTGTGTGTCTGTTTTTAGCTCTTTAAAGGGATGAAATATGACCAGGATGATGGAAAATATATAAAACGATTGACACTGTGGGACTATTTGGAGGGTGTATGTGACACTTTTGACCCCCCCCCCAAAAAAGCATGTGTGTGTGGGGCTGGAGATGGGAGGTGATGGCCCGGCGGGCCGCTGCTCGATTGACTTGTCTGGGTTTGTTATTCTCCTGCTGGAATAATTGCGAGCATCAGCATTTCCCCACTTCATCTGGCTGTTATTAAGTAATTGTCGCATGCCATTAGCATAATAATAGCAGGTGGGGAGGGGAAGCTGCCGACTGGTGCAAAGGCACAGGGCCAATTGTTTTCTTTTTTTCTTTTTTTTTGGAAGGGGGGGGGGTGCTGGACCCACGACGAGGGCCAGTCGCTTTAATGAGGTGCCATCATCCAACACAGCCAAACAACCGTGACAGCGTGTGTGAGTAGGACCGTGGGCTCTGTCCGGGCCGAGTAAACTGTCCTGCATGGAGCTCCGGTGAACTGCCTGGGCAGTTTTAGAGTGTGCAATAAAAGAGCACTTCTCTCCAAGGACCAGCCGCGATGGAGAGTGACCACTGAGCATCTAATCGGCAGCACATTCTTCTGGAACATGAAGAGCATTATAATGACATAACATTTACACTGAACCTATAAGAACAGTTTCAGCCTGGACTGAACAGAGCCTGCATAGTGTGGATGTGCTCAATTCCATCAGCAGCTCACCTGATTTACTCATTAAGCACAGATTTACCAAACCAGGTGTTGGAGAACCATTAAAAAAATACTAGACTCCTTTGAGGGGAGCTGAGGAGAGCTTTGGAGACGTTTTAATGAACACAGTGATGGAAAACCAAGACTATTTTGCTTTTGTAGGAATGTTATTAGTATCTGTGCAGAAGCTTAACGCAGTAAATATACAGGCTCATCGGTTTTGCAAAAATGGTTCTTTATATACAAAAAAAAATTACTAGGACACACTTCTCAATCACTGAACTTGTTTCATTCAGTCCCATTTTCACAGGTGAATACAATCAAGCTCCTCGCCATGCAGTCTGCCTTTTCACACATTAGTGAAAGAATGGGTGGTTCTTGGGGAAGAGTTCACAGAAAGTGGTTTAAGAACCACAGCAACTCAGCCACCAAATGTTAGCTCTAAATGTCTGAGCTGAGCTCAGAGCACAGTGCAGAAAAGTCTCCAATGCTCTGCTGACTCAATAACTGCAGAGCTCCAGACCTGCTACCGTTAAAGCTGTAAAATGGGGAATCAACTCCATATTAATGCCTATGGGTTCAGAATGGGATTTCATACAAACACCTGTAGGTGTCCCAATACTTTTGCCCATAAAGCATACATAAGAGTACTTATATTCAAATGCATCCGCCTGACTTCAAAACAAGTACAGAGTGTGAATGAGGTAACAAATAATCGGTGCAATGCAAAACTATGTTCGTTTTTCATCTTTTGACATCTGGCAGTTGTTCTTCACATGGTGCCATTGATACGTCATGAATTTCCTGATAAATGGACCAATAAAAAAGCTTCAAAATGGTTTTGAATAAAATCGTTTTTTATATCGACTTCCACTAAAGGCTAAGAAAGGTTTTTTTTCCCCTTCTCCTCTAAAATCACTATTTTGGAGACAAGGTTTATTGAGTGACAGTGACAACGGTCCTCAAACACTACCGTAACCTTCTATAAGCTCTTCTCCGCTCTCAGAAATATGCTTGTATTTAAGGTCTCTTCCTAGTGGGATTGATCTCTTTGCAAAAAGCCCAATGTTTTTTAACATGCTTAAACTACCTTGTTCTGCCTTAAATTGAGGACCAGCAATACAGCTAAATACACACACACCACATACTCTCCGAGCCCTCCACAAATCCATTACTCTAGTCTAAGCCTGAAGGTCAGCGTGGGGGAATCGATACGTCTTGCTGTGCAAATACCCCCGTATCAAAGCCACACCGGCCTTGCATTTGTTTGTTTGTTTGTGTATTGGAGCCTCACTCTGCCTCACGGTGTGTCTGCCCCGCTGGGTGGGCCGAGCTGCCCCCAACAGCTCCTGTCTGCCAGGGACCAAAATTACCACTTCTGCTGTCCATTTATTTTTCCTGCCCTCTCCTCAAAACTGCAGTGGCCTTGTCCAGTGACCATATCTCATCGTGGGTGGTAAGCTTCCACGGCAGAACTGCTCCTGTCTGCTGCTGGTATCAAGGTATCATGGTGCTGGGACTAAAACAGCTACACAAGTCTGTCTGATTGGATGGGATAATGTGCCAAAAGGCCGCCCAGGCAGAAAGGTCTACAAATTGTAGGACTAGGCTGTAATTGATGGCTATCGGAGGACTGGTAACTAGAACACTTGTGTGGTACTTTTCATCTGTCTCTGTGCACGTCTGTGCATATATATATATATATATATATATATATATATATATATATATATATATATATATATATATATATATGGAGTTGATCCCCCTTTGCGACTCTAACAGCAGCAGGTCTGGAGCTCTGCAGTTATTGAGTCAGTAGCAGAGCACTGGAGACTTTTCTGCACTATGCTCTGAGCTCAGCACTCGGCCCTGACTCCGCTCTGTAACTTTACCTGGTCTGACGCTGGGTGGCAGAGATGCTGTGATTCCTAAACGCTTCCACTGTTCAATAATACCACTCACAGCTGACAGTGGAATATCTAGGAGGGAAGAAATTTAACAAACTAACTTGTTGTTGCAGGTATGTCCCAATACTTTTGTCCATACATGGAAAAAAAAAAAAAAAGGAACAGAGAAGCAGTGTTGCTTCTCCAGAGAGTGCCCTGTTTGCACTCAGCCATGGGCCTAATTGTTGAAATTGTACCTCCCACGTCAATTGGATTAAAAGGCAGGGTAGCTGGCTACACACACCAAAATCTGGGTGGTAGAGTACAACAGAGACAGACAGAGAGAGGGAGAGCGAGAGAGTTAAAGGAGAGGGAGAGCGAGCACAGGATAATGACTAGTGATCAACCACCAGCCAACAAACCTCCACAGTGCTGAGCTCTAAAATGACTGCTCCCATTCAGAGGACACTAAGTCAACTGGCACTAAGCCCCATCAGTCATGCCACATCAGCTGCATCTGCAGCCATGTTTGATCATGGCTTTCCATGTCGTAATGAGCTGCCCAGTTGAGAGATAACATCCAGGCTGTTGGGAGGAATTTTGAAATCAGAAAATTTGATTTCCATAATATTAGAGAAAGGGAACTTTTACTTTCTATTCTAACAGACAAGAAACCTTTCTGTTTGGTTTGTGCTGGTGTGCATTTTACTGAGCAAGACACTTTTATCTGTCCAATTTAACAAGTGAAGAAATGTTCATTTTAGTTTCTATCAACTATTAAAATATGCTTCATATGTTTCCATCAACAAGCAAATATTACAGAACAAATGTTAAAGAAATCAAATAATAAACATTTAATATTGGAGTTCATATTTGAGTGGATTTTAAATAATATGAAACCTTGGCAATACTTCACCATATGGCACTATTCATAAGGTAATTCGAAACGAACACAAATCTGCATAAATATTTCTGAACTGTAAATCCAACAGGTGCCTGTCATAATAAAGACTGATTTTGTCAATGATGTACTTTCACCCTAGAAAGTGTTATGATGACAGTTCTTATGCGCCCATGCTTGTTGGAATGACATTTTTAAGAATACTTAAGAAAGGTTCATGTTAGATGTCAAAAAGTTTATGTAGGTCTTATGTAGCCTCATGAATGGGGCCCTACATTTTTTTTTAATTCACTTGTTAAGCATTTTATATTTAATATATTTAGGTTTTTTAATGTATTCATTTTACATCTATTAGTTTTAATGTACGTAATTTAAATTAATGTAAGCTTTAATCATTTTAACTGGAATATATCCGTATGTTTACATGTATTTTTATGCTCATTTTTAATAAATGTATAATTTTCTGTATTAAAACACTACATTATTTTATCTATGTACTCTGAATCTATTCACTTTTCATTCCATGAAGTTTTAATCTATTCACTTTTATATAAATTTAATTTAAAATCATTCCTATTTTATTCAATTTACTTAAAATATGTTTACTTTTTCAACATGTTTAATTCAAATGTATATTTTTTTGAATGCATTTATTGTATTTTAATTATATTTATTTAAATGTATTTACTTAGTCAATTCAATTTAAATTGGTGTACATAGTAATTCAGTTAATTTAAACATTCATTCAATATATATATATACATATATATTTATTAATTACTGTAAACATTCATTTGAAATCTTTGGTGGTTCACGTGCTTTTAAAATCAGTATGAAGTGTGTGTGTATGTGTTTTAGAGTTGACAGGCCAGACAGGTGAAGTAATAGAAAGCCAGTGATTTATGAGAGTAGCCTGGACATGGTGCGTTGGCACAAATCACTCAAGGGACATCTGCCCTGTGTGTAGCTGCCATCGGTCCAGTGCTCTAAATCTAAAAATCACCTACAGCCTGTTTAGAAGTGTGTGTCTGTGTGTGTGTGTGTGTGTGTGTGTGTGTGTGTGTACGCATACCCTTTAAATTGTGTCCAAACATGATCCAGTGTCCATTTTTCAATGGAGTTAGCAGAGGCCAGAGGTCAGGTGACATGCATACAGCGTTTGCAATTATTTACTGCTGACACTTTAGCTGTGGTTGACCAAAGGTTAATAATGCCATCTGACCCCTTATCATCTTTGACACATGTCAGCCTCAGCACCCCTCCAGCAATCAGTCACTCACTCGGATCACTCCGATAGACCTGGGCACAGCCTGCACTGGCAGCTGGGGGTGTGTACACAAGAAAGCGGGAATTAGTTTGGATTTAGGGAATCGAGTCTTTCTGCAAAGATGCATCTGTCATATTAGATTCACACCGATAAGCCAAAACAAACTGAAGTGCAGGTTAAAAATGAGAGACGTGAAAAATAAAATCAGCGTATTTTTTGGGGGCTGTTGGTGGATGGAGGGTCTGCCATGGTTCTGTTTGCATTGGAGTTAATGGGAGAAGCTGATGAATATTTATGAGGCTATTTAAACCGAGTTTCACCTGAAGCACTAAGTGGTACTAAGTGAGGAGAACACCAGGAATGCACATCATGAAAAGCATACAAATGGAATTATTGTAGATGCCCTGGATTAATAAGTAAATAGCAGTTTCTGGAGCTCCCGAAGTTTCCTGTTCTTTCCTGTGTTGTCCTTTACATCCTGTCTATCTTTTTCTTATTTCTTCCTTCTAATTGAACAAACTGCAGTAGATTATTATTGAGAGCACTTCAGCAATCCCCTGGTAAATATTTGTTTATATATTGATTGATTGCGACATTCCTGGATAAATTATTCATGATTGCTCTGACCTTGAGAAAACACTACCTCCACGCATACAGAAAACTCAACAAAACTGCCCAAAGGACGTTTAACCAGAGCCTGAACTGACTGATGTGTCTCTGAGAGGAACGTCAGAACATTTGTCTCCAGCAAGGAGGTTCCAGCTATATTGAGGAACTGACAAAATCGCCAGGTTCATTGCAGGTGCCCCTCCAAGCTGGTCTTCTCCTGGCCCAGTTTTGAACCCACGTTCAAAGGAGGTGTCCCTTAGAAACCTATTACTAGCTTTCACCCAGCTCACAACCAAACAGCAGATAACGTGGCTTATTCAGATCTATCATGCAGGTGACCGGGGGGAAAAAAAGGCTTCGGAAGCACCTTAGCAACAATACCGACATACATCTGTATTCAGCCAGGGAGCTCCGGCGCTCCGCTGACCTATAGACTCCTAGAGGCACAGTTTCTCAAAAGCATCGCAGTGCAAATATCATCTTGGGAAGAATACTCAAGCAACACTCAGCACTGTCTCAGACGGCTTTAGCATTTCCCTGGAATCACTTCAATATGAACAGAATTTTGAAATGCGCAGGGTTCCCACTCGTTTCAGGAAACAGCTTCCAGGACTTTTCTAAGACATTACCATCATGACATGCATGCACTGGCTTAATACCTCAGCTTTCACAGGATTCACTGAAATCTCAGTCATTTTTTTTTTTTTAGCAATTTTCAAATTTTCTGGGTTTCTAGAACAAAAAAAAAAAGATTTTTCAAGACATGTGGGAACGCTGATTTTATCTTAAACACATAGGTTGAGTCTAAATGTAGGTGTGAGTGAATGCATTTGCTTAAAAACACACACCTCTTAACTTTTAACTGAAGTCTGTGGAAAAATATTTTATTCCAAACCATTCCGAAGCATTATTGGTCATGAAATTCTGACACGATACGTGTTTTTTGGTGGAACAGTGAGGATATGCATCAAACTTATGTATATACACTACAAGGACAAAAGTATTGGGACACCTGCTTATTTATTGCTTCTTCTGAAATCAAAAGTATTTAAAAGTTGGAGGAAAAAAAAGGTTTATCCTGCTTTTGTTGGAGTAACTGTCTCTACTGTCCAGGGAAGGGATGCTTGTAAAAGCCAGGGGCTGACCGTGGCTTCTACACAAGGAACAATGTACTGTATGCAGGCTACATACAAGATGTCTGAGTGACAGCAAGGGTATGTATAATAATTGTTTCAGGATAAAAAGAAAAGCGAGCCAGACAGAAGAAAACAATGGACTGGCTGAGAGCTTTATGTAAGTGCAGATTAAGACTGACCCCCTGACCGACATCCCACCAGCTGTTTCACTTCATTAGGGATAATCACGACATGCTAAGAACACTTAACTCATGCCCGGACTTCGACAAATAAGCGCTTTTTCCTCCCATTTCCATTTCCCCCTAATATGGATGATTGCACTCGGGGCCTAATCCAAAAGCAGGGCTTTAGCTGAGGATGTGCCAACGGCAGGTGTTTGGATGAGTGTTTGTGTTTGTGTGTGTCTGTTGAGGGAAGTTACCATAATTTCTCTGGAACTAGACAGAGCTCATAATGTGTGTGTCTCAGCATCTTGCTGTGCAGGGCTGTCACGCACACTGTTTACAAAATATGACATACAGCAAACACACACACACACACACACACACACACACACACACACACACACACTCTCACAAACACATGCACAAATCCACCCACACCCCAGCCAACAGGAACACCCGGCAGCTCTTAACTTCCTCTGACCTCAGTGAACGCTTCACCTTGATGGTTATGGCCGATAGCACCGTGCGTCTGGCGGAAAGTTGGCTGCCAGTGCCGATGAGCCCCGGGAGGTGATGTACGAGCTTTCCAAGGCCTGAGATGCTTGGCTCCTGCCGGCAGATGACAAAGTGCCCGAGGTGCTACAGTGTAACGTGCGCTGGTAATTGCTAACGAGGGAGAACGACGCGTGATTGATTCACCGCTAACTAGCATCCATCCTCGCTATCTGCTGCTTGCTCTTAGCTCGCACTTCATCACCTTGAACTCAGGCAAAACAAAACAAAACATTACAAACGAAACCAAGCTAAAGGGGGGAAAAAAAGAAAAAAAAAAAAACTTGCTTCTTTTCTCGCTTTCCCCTTTTTGCCTATTCGGTAATCAAAGGCCGCATACGCTACAGGGTTGCCGAGAGGTCCGTAGAGGAACAACAACAACAAAAATAAAGAAACAAGGAACTAAAATAATAATAAAAAGATACAAATTGTGCCCCAGCGAAACTTAAACTTTAATGAATTCCCCTGGCGTCCCACGTTCACCAGAGTCTCTGAGCTGCCTCCTCTGCCACATTTGTTTACTAATCTCTGCCAGACAGCGTTGCTAATCTAAAAGGCAGACAAAGAGATGATTTAGAGGATACAGCTAGGCCGGTCACGATAACTATTATTTGTTGATGATAATTTAAATGCGTTAAATGATATCTAATTTCAAATGAAATACAATTTTAACAACATTTGATACCACTGATAATGACATCATAAAAGTGTAATAATGAAGCACACCATCGACACTGTTCCAACTCCGATTGTTCAGCTTGCAATCAGAGTTCGTATACAGCTTATTGATCGGATTTTGCCTTATTCCCCCTCCCATTTAAAATAATACGATACACATCAGAGATTAAATGTGGCATAATACTATTACACCACCAACACTGTTCCAATTCCAGATTATTTATCTTGCGATTCGAACTTGTATACGGCTTTTTGATCAGATGTATGGTCTTCACGTAGCAACAGATTTTTCCTTATTTTCCCCCCGGATTGGAATTAATAGGGTACAAACATCTGTGCACCCGGTTTCGATGCCAGATAGAAATACACTAATAACTGTCTAGCAACCACATGGGATACTACAGCATCCGAGCAACTACCTGGGGCACCACAGCAACCACCTAGGGAACCATAACTGTCTAGTATCCGCCTTGCAACAACCTAGCCATCTTTTTGTTAATATGGACCACATTGGGCTGGAATTCTGCTCCGTGACTTGCACCCTAAAATTGATAGGAAGGACGTAATGATCCCACCCCAAAGCTGTGGAAAGCAGCTTTGATATCAAGTTCAGCCTCAAGTTGCACATGACGTTCATTCTAAGGTAAAACCAAACAGGCGAGTAAACACAATATGCAGTACTGAGGTCAACAAAACTGACTGAGGTCATGTCTACATATTGTAAGATAGGCACAATGTAATTATCATGGCAGACCTAGATACAGCAACCAGATCTAAAAATTCAACTATGCTCCATTTGCTGTGATTCACACCTCTATTAAAGTATCCCGCACGTGCCGCCACAGTCCAAAATAGGCTCAAAGTTCAAACTCGCCCTCTATAAGTAAAGCTGGGATGATTCAACCGAAGTTAAAGTTCCAGCGCTGCCGAAGGCTAACATGACTGTGTGCCTTAATGAAGGCTACGCTTATTAATAGATCACTGTTAAGCTGCACGTTATTTAAACAATTAACAAATGCCATTTACTCATCCCGCTCTAAGCAAGAGGGCTGGATTTGTGATTAATTATGAAAAAGGGGAAGGGGGGGATAGAAAAAGAGAAATAAATGCTTCATCTCCCAATTCTCTACATTTGCTGCCTAATAGAGCTAATGAAGCAGGCACAGTAATTAATGCAATCAGGCACAGGGATTTTGAGGGTCCTCCTCCCTGCCACTTGGAGCACAATGAAGGATTATAAGGGATGTTCCTCCCACTCTCTCTCACGGAGATGGATGTGGTTGCAGGGGGTGAAGTGGAGCCCAAGGACACAGCGGAGGCGGTGATGACTGGGATGACGGGGAGAAGTGCTAATGAGAACCCGGCTGGGCTGGTCTGGCTTCGGGTAGGGCAGACGGAGCACGGGCCCTTGGAGCTCCAGCCCCTGGAGAAGATTATCCTGGGAACAGCGTACCTGCCAAAGCTTGCTCTTAAACAAGGGTGCAGTGGTTGCCAATCCCAGGTCCTGGGCACTCACTGCTTTAGAAAAATAGCTGGATTGGATTGTATTACTTTAGCTAAAAAAAGGAATGACCCACAAAGCAAACTGAAAAAATTAAATATAAAAATAAAATAACAATCCCATCCATATCTGTTTATGGTTTATTACTCCTTGAGTGTCCACACCCAAAAATACCTATTCACTTATTGCACTGAAAACAATCCAAAACTAGTGCAGTTCCTACAGAAACTATGAGGGAGGCTGTAGCTCAGCAGTATTGCTGTAACATAGGTGTTGCCAAGATGATCCTACATCGAGTTAGAACCATCAACAAAGGTTTGGCTAAAATGTAGGGTGCTCAATTGCCCAACAGAGTGGTTATCAATGGCCAAAAGATGTTTGGGGCAAAACTTGATCCAATATGTTTGGCTAAGAGAGCTCCACAAGAGTGTCCACAAACTTTTGGCAAAAAAATAGGGTGCCGAAACTTCAACTACCCTGACCAGTGAAACTGACATGTTTTCTGCCTCTCTGCGTTTATATACAGCTTTATTCACACATTCCACTGCTTCTGGACACCCAATTTAGGCATTTCTTTCAAATCTAAGGGCATTTCATTAGGTTTAGGGTCAGGGTATCTCCTCACACAGTGCTCTAGTTGAGCACCATGAGAGGGTTACTTTACCTCCGCCATCATTTGTACACTGGCACCTGCACACATTTGTATTTATTGCATTGTACTTACTGTTTAGGCACTGTCTGAGGTCTTGTCCATTGTTCTTGCCCTACTGTCCCATGTCTTTTAACTATTACTGCACCGGAGATTCAGCCTCACCCCCAGTGTTTCATTGTACTGTAGAACCCTCCATTAATATAATGACAAAGTTGAAGTGAAGTTCTAAAAAAGGATAGATGTGACTCCTGACAGTGTCTGTGTCCTACTGCACTGCAACATAAACATATTATTCAAATATGTCTTCAAAAAGGAATAAGGAGATGAAAGAAGCACGTCTTGCATAGAGTGATTGAGACAAGCGAAGACGGATTGTCAGAAAAGCCATTGGAGATAATCACCCCCTTTCAGAGCCTTGGTGATAATCGCAAGTCTTTCAAGGATAATCATCATAATCATAAACGTACATGGCAAAACAAACGAGTATAGCTATTCTCTGTGATACGAACACCCGCAAACGGCAGCTTCAACACCGCGCTCGGCTTGCCTTTGTTCAGATTCAAATGTCAGCTTTGTGTCTTTCTAACGGGCTGGACTGAAAGGTGTGCAGAGCTGCAGAATATTAAACGCTTAGTTAACAGTAGCGCGGACCAGCAGGCCTAAGTGTGATGTAACATGCTTCCGGCTATGAGGGAGGTGGGGGCAAGTGGGCTGGGAAGTTTTAGTTATCATCTCAATTGCCAGGCAAATTGCATTATTATCTTCCCGACTGTGGAGCTGGCCTCCAGTCAATTACATTTCTGAGCTGTCCGACTTGCCTGGCCATTTGACAAACTACATCGATACCTGCCACCGCTATGCAGATTGCAATTCATAAACCTCCCCCAGTGCTCGGGAGAGAGCGGGGAGAATGAATATAAACTCTTTGTTGAATTCGCATGCCTTTGATTGGAGCAGTCATGGCATGCTGTTTCCCCTCCCGTACTGCAGTAAATGACTCCATATAGACCCAACAATTAAGACGAATGGCTAAGACCACGGAAAAACAGACGGCGTACAAACTCACTTGCCTTAACACGGTCAATTCTGAAAGTCGTGTGTGCTCTCATACTTCAAACAACTAGTTTTACAGTAGATTTAATAAATAAATACAGAAATACAATTAGTAGGTATTGAATACTTAGTAGATACAGAATACTTAGTAGATGCCATAATAATTACTATTTATTGAGTGATGTGTAGGTACTGAGTAAATAGTAGGCACTGAATAATTAGTTACAAAATAACTGCTAATTATTTAGTGTTTGTAACATTAAATTATATTCTGAGCAATAAGAAGGTATTGAAAAATAGGAACTAAATTAGTAGGCACTCAATGAGTACTACTTCATGAATCATTATTAGCTACTAAATATTATCAGATACTAAATAATAAGTAGTTGCTGAATGATTAGTAGGTACTACATTAGTAGGTACTGAATAATCATTGCTTACAGAGTAGTAGGCACTTAATATCTAGTGATTATTGAAAAATATTACTTATTCAATTATTTGAAGGTACTGAATAATCAGTTACTGAATATATTGTAGATCCTGAAAAGTTAGTAAGTACTGAACAGCAGGTGCTAAAATGAAAACGCAAATCTAAAGCTGGGTACTGGGTAATTAAAAGGCATTGAGAGAATTAGGTACTAAATTGGTAAGTACTGAATAATCACTGCTTAATAGTGACTAGTAGGTACTGAATATTTAGGAGTTGCTGAATAATTACTACTAGTAATTGGTAGATTAGAGATTAGACAGACTGAATGTCATATAAGAAGATTCTGAAAAATGTATGTTCTGTAGCAGCTGTAAATCGCGCAGCCCTAAATCATAATTTACAGGGTCGGTGTGTGATCTATATATGTGACTTACTGCTTAACGATTAATTCCATGCTTTAAAACAATCATTAAAAAAAATCATAAAATAAGTAATGCATGTTATTAAAAATACATATCTCTAAATCATGCAGCCTTAAACTGTGCTGTGTATAGGACTGTGACTGTTTAATCTATAAAATTGTTTAATCTATAATGTTCCATGGTTTTAGCTGCATAGCACACCAGGAAAAGCTGTACTAGAGTAATGTTTTCACAAGTATGTGTAATTAGACAGGTTTAATTAGATAAAGTGAAGCAGATGCTGAGTATAAATCATTGTATTCAGTACAGGAGAGTATCTGAATAGTAGTTTATAAGAATCTGTCGCTACTGATGTTTTTAGTCTGTGATTACATGTATCGCGAAAAAACATCATGCATCACGAAAAAAAGTTAAATACCATGATACAGTATTTTTACCACACCGCCCAGCCCTAAACTGTAGTATCAACAGTCAATTATTGCTAACTCCAAGTAGTTAAACATACTAAACCTGTTATTTTACACCAGCTGTCCATCCTAAATCCACACCACATTACCTTAATGCCATACAAATCCTTTCTATGCAAGTTTGTTGTTTGAGTCATGATACAGATCAGAGAAAGAGTACTTAGCTAATGATCGATCATGGTGTCAAACAGCACATGGAAACAGAAGGAAAAGAAAGCAGTGTAAACTTAAAGAAGGGCTCGGAGTAAGATGCTGATTCGACATTGAAAAAGCACAGATTGTAAAACACTAAGAACATGAATATCAATTGTTACAACTGGAGAAAGCAATAAAGAAACATTTCACAATTTAAACAATCAAACTGATGCGGTCAGTGTCTGCTACGAAGTCGACAACCCTCCACTTTAGCTCAGAGCACTTCAATCAGGCGCAGACAGTAAAACACTTGAAGAAACAAATTTGAAAAACTCGGTTTGCTTTGTTTACACCACTTGTTTGCTGATTGTAAACAATGGTCTAAGTAGCCAGCATATACAGGGAACACTTAAGAGGCAGCTCTGGAAATATGGTTAAAACTAATAAAACATTTACATATATATATATTCATGATTAAAGATTTTAGAAATAAATAACTTCCAGTATTTTATAAAAGAAAAAATATAACTTCTTTTCAACAACATAAAAATAAATGAATAAAATAAATATAGAAATTTAAATGTCTTAAAAACGTGTTTATGAAAACCATATAAAACTAAAAATGCTACAAATAAATATATGCAAATGCAAATGTTACCAAAACCTTTTCATATCATAACTGCCATATCAACAACACTGTTACACGGAAATTAAAGACATCCATGTCTCGCCTTGTGTGCATCAATAAATGGTCTAAAATTTTCCTTATACTTATATACCTATAGAAGAAGATGAAGATGATGAAGAAGAAGAAGCTACATTATTTTAATGACACCACAGAGAACCATGTTTGTTAAAAACCTTTTAACTGGTAAAAACCTTTGAAGTCAAGTGAAAGTTGTTTAAATCTTTGAAAAGTTGTTTGAGTGATTGAGTGATACCACAGAAGAACCACACGCAACAGATAACACCACTACCTGCCACTGAGCTACCACACCATGTTGGAGACTGGGGTTTAATTCCCGGTCTGGGTGACTATGCTGTGCTACACCAATAAGAGTCCTTGGGCAAGACTCCTAACACTACATTGGCCCTCCTCTGTAATACCAGTAACCTTTTAAGTCGCTCTGGAAATCATGCTTTCCTGAACTGCGGAACAACTTCTGTGGTATCAACCTTGAAAAGCGTACAGTAACTTACAATAAATGTTAGAACGGTGCTGCACTGCTCCAATTAGAGATCCAAGGTTTTGTACTGTCAGTAAGTACAAATTTAAAGACACAGTCAACATCCAGTCCACCTAGCAGAGGCCTTGGCTCCTCTATATTGTCCTTAAACCTCATTTCTTTTCAGACCTCTTTGTACCTTCTATCTCGGAACTGGCGAAAGGTATGTGTCTTCTGCTGGCATGCTCAGCCCTTACACAGCTGTGAATGTGTGTGTACTGAGCAACAGATATTGCTGGTATGTTCGGAGGAAGAAAGAAAGGGGAAAAAAGAAGACAGTAAAAGGAGGCAGCAGAGCCAGATAAGGGCATTAAGTGGAGAAAAAGGATTTGAAAATGTGAGCGAAATCCGCCTGTTCTTTGGTTTCTATAAATATTAATGCTAGTCCTGGCTGTTCGACAGGTGTGTGGAATAAGAGGTGCAGATAAGTTGCCCTCACTGGTTTCCGTTGCCCCGCTCCACCGTTCCATGGCAGGAGTTAAAACGCCTCGAGTGATGAATCGATCCTTTCCTCTCCAGCCTCCACGCCAAATCTCACACCCCATTCCAGCCTAACACACTTCGTAAACAGAAGCTTCTCCATGTCTGGTTTCGCATGAGGCTTCCTGTCAGACGTTATCTTTTAGCACTGTATAGAATCTATTAACAAGTCAAGACAGCACAGAACCTGAAGATCTGAACATGAGGGAAAGACTCGAGCTTATGTGGCCTCTTACTGATGCCCTCTGACATCAACTGTGGCAACAACAACCACCTGTAGGCACCATGATGGTATTTTAGGATTGTTGGAGACTTCCTCACACATCATGTGGACTGAACTGGCTAGGACAGCCTGATCTGGCCATGCTGGCAGATGTTTTCAATGTTGCTCAGTTGTAAAGGATTTAGCGGACCGTGGAGCTATGGCTGATTTCTAACTGTTCTGAGATCTTTTTAACCCCCTTTCCAGACTCCTCTCCATCTCCAACCTTCTTATGAGGCTCTCAGAGAGCTCTTCGGACCTGACCATGGTGATCTTCTCCACTCACTTCAACAATCAAGAGCAAACCAGACTGAATGTCTGAGGTTTAAATAAAACCGGCTCCTCCAGAACCCTCTCCAGCCACGCTTTGATCTCCTGCAGCTGATGTTCTGCACCGGATTCTAATTTCACATATTTTCAGTAGTAATAAATGTCGGGGTGTCCTAACTTTTTCCTCACCAGAGTATGACATTCCTATTTAGTTTAGATGATTGATGATTAAATAAAATCCAAAAAAATATATATATGACTCAATCACTGCAACAAAGTCAGCTTCAGGTTGTAGGGCTGTTGGATGGCCACAGCAGTAAAGTCTAAAGTGCTGTCCTCTCAGCGGGAATATCGGGACCCCCGCAGCCCATGATTAGCATGATGCTTCTTAAAATGCTAAATTGAAGCTTCCATTAGCACACAAGCATCGTGGTCATTAACTGTGCTCTTAATCTACATCACCAGCAAGGCCGCAGCGGGGGGTGGGGTGGTTGGGGGGTAATTGTCTAGTACAGGAGTTCCGGTGAACATGAAGATCCATCCATCGATGGCACTCAGTCATGCAGTTTAATTACGTGTGTGTGTGTGTGTGTGTGTGTGTGTGTGTGCGCGCGCTTGTTTACCGTGTAGAAGCTGTTGGTATTCACAGGGCGTGATGGCGAGGCAGGATTAGGTTATGGCTATACATGCTATCTTAATGGAGGAGAGGCCATAACACCTCTATACACCATTATCCTCCAAGCTGTCAAGCGTGCAGCCTGTTTCCCTTAAACCGATAAGAGGGAGAGCGAGCGAGAGAGCGAGAGAGAGAGCGCGAGAGTTGCAGAGAAGGAAAGAAATATACGAATGCACAGTTATGTCCAAATATTTGTGGACACACCTTCTAATAAATACATTCAGCCTCTAGTCTAGCCTCACCTTCTAGTCACTTTAGAGAAGTACTGCCAATAGAATAGGACTCTAGGAGCAGCATTAAGATGTGGAGGAGTGAAACTGCTCCCTCTGGAAAGATGGTTGGTCCTCCATCCAATACTTTTGGGCTGAGTTGGGGGTGAGGTGAGGTGGTCATCAAACATCGTGACCTCACTAATGCTCTTGCCACTTAATCCAATCAAATTTCTCACTGCAATGCTGTGAAATCTAGTAGCTAGCCAGTACTGGAGACAGTTAATCCAAACAAAAGGTGGATAAATTCAGTTTTAATACCTTGAAGAGCAGGTGTCCCAATACTTTTGTCCACACACACACACATACACACTCTCTCGCTCGCTCACTCACTCACTTCCCCATCAGAATCTGTGCAAGCCTGCCTCACACCTCCAACAGAGCCCTCAGGTGTGAACAGGTAGCGTCCGCATGGAAGGACAGATTAGCGGGCTAATCGCAGGTTAGCCTCCTTCTAAAAGGAAAACAGTTCTCGTAAAGCCATTTACGCACGGGCCGTTAAACTTTAACAAACTGACACTGCTGGAGTCCTCGCGTACGGCCCCCGCCGGGGTGATAAACGCCTCCCTAAATGCTCGAGCCCCTAAAAAGCACATAACGATCCCAGCTGGTAACAAGATGTTTCCCTCAGCCTTTTTAATTACACATCTAACAAACAATTAATGGGATCAATAAAATGAGGCCTTGTAAAAATGTCTTCTAAGCAAGAGGGGAGGGGAGGGGTGAGGAAGGGTGGGGGAGGGAGAGTGAGAGAGAGAGAGAGAGAGAGAGAGCGAGAGAGCGAGAGACAGAGAATAATAACACCACACCTTGTTTGTGCAGGGACACTTTAATAGATTCCATAAACTGCTGACTAATTTGAGGTCAGCTGAGGTGCTTACACTGGAGAGCTGTGTGTAGCAGTTCAGCCGCCAGCTGATTTCTCTTTCACACACACCTTCACAGAGGACTTAGGAAGGTTTTAAGGGGCTGATAGTACCATCTGTGTGCGAGACAGTGAGTGTGTGTGTGTGTGTGTTTGATTTTCTGCTAAAAAAGCTAATGGGGTTGAGACAAATGTCGCTTCATAAGTATTGCATTCCAATTTTGGGACCACAACAACCACAGCAACCGCCTGGGACACTGCAACAACCCCTTAGCAACAACATAGCAACCACTCAGCAACCCCTGAGCAACCACCTAGCAATCAACTGGAATACCATTGCAGCTAATGGGTTCAGGCAATGTTGCTTCATAATTTTCAGCCTGCAGATAACACCAGAAAACCCTTGGGATACAATAACAACCATTTAGAAACATCAACAACCCCTTAGCAGAAACCACAGCAACCACCCAACAACAAAATAGCAACCACCTATTTAGAAACACTATAGCAACCAGCTCTACTTTTTCCCCAATCGCAACACCTGAGTAACCATTTGAGACAACATAACTACCTGGGACATCATGTCGCTAGGTGGTTGTTAGGGTGCCGCCCGATGGTTGCTAGGCACTATTAAAGCAACCAACCAGGACATAATGGCAACTACTAAGCAACATCATAACAGAACGAAATACCAAAGCAATGATCTTGCATCTATATCGCACTCATCTACCAAGCATTTAGCCACCCCATAGCAACCTCCTAGGATAGCTTATCAACCACTTAGCAGTACCATAGCAACCATCTAACAAAAAAACAGTCTGCGTTACGTACATGCAAATTCTAAGGGGTGCTTCCCATCAACAAATAAACAACCAGAGATATTGTTTTCCTTCACAGTGGGCCTTTAATACCCTTAAACGTGGTGTAGAGTAGTAGGTAACAATACCGCCTTCCCAGACCAGGCAAGCGCACAGCTCCTCACCCATTAGGGTCTCCGGGCAAGACCCCAAGCGCCACCTTCCCAACCTTACATGGATACAACCATACCATAGATAAGAGCATCCTCCAAATGCCATAAAAGTAAAACCATATTCAGTAACGTCTATGAAGCTAATATGTTATTTATGTAGTTAAAAGAGTAAATAATTTAGGAGTGAGAGCATATAAAGGCCCATAGGGACGTAGAGTTAATCAGGGTGGGGGTTTTAAAAGGGACATATGAAGCGGAGGACTCTCAACTACACCACGTGATGGTTCAGCTGGGAGTTCTGGGGTCATTCTGAGGGTCAGTACTATGTCCTGAAAGCGCAGGATTTCCAGAGGATTTATATGGGTGCTGATGTAATTGAATTCGTGTGCGCTTAATGTGGCAGGTTATTTGACCCAAGAGAGGGCACACACACGCGCACACAAACTCATGGCACAGAGGAAAACTGAAGTAGAACTGGTGTGTGTGTGTGTGTGTGTGTGTGTGTGTGGGGGGGGTGAGTTTGAAAGTGACTCATTAGTCACTGTCACCCTGACGGGACTATTCTACAAAGCCTACTTAGCTCTGAATGTACCTTTTTACTGTAGGGCACATGTACACTCACACACACACACACACACAACCCTATGAGGCACCCTTGTCTATATTTAGAACAAAATGAGCAGTATGAGGAGGAATGCCTCACCCATGGGCTTTATACTGTAATTCTAAGTGATGTAGAGAGCATATAAGGCCTAGATTAGGCCTTTATGATAACATAACAATTAGGCCTAAATAATACTATAATATGATACCTAGACCAATATGGCACAATAGTACGACAGTCAGGCCTACATGGCACCGTAGTATGAGTCAGACCTACATGGCACCATAGTACGACAGTCAGGCCTACATGGCACCATGAGTCAGGCCTATATGGCACCACAGTACGACAATCAGGCCTACATGGCACCGTAGTATGACAGGCCTATATGGCACCACTGTACGACAATCAGGCCTACATGGCACCGTAGTATGACAGGCCTACATGGCACCACAGTACGACAAACAGGCCTATATGGCACCACAGTACGACAATCAGGCCTACATGGCACCGTAGTATGACAGACCTATATGGCACCACGAGTCAGGCCTATATGGCACCACAGTACGACAATCAGGCCTACATGGCACCATGAGTCAGGCCTATATGGCACCACTGTATGACAATCAGGCCTACATAGCACCATGAGTCAGGCCTATATGGCACCACTGTACGACAATCAGGCCTACATAGCACCATGAGTCAGGCCTATATGGCACCACTGTACGACAATCAGGCCTACATGGCACCGCAGTACAACAGGCCTATATGGCACCACTGTACGACAATCAGGCCTACATGGCACCGCAGTACAACAGGCCTATATGGCACCATGAGTCAGACCTATATGGCACCACAGTACAACAGTCAGACCTACATGGCACCATAGTACGACAATCAGGCCTATATGGCACCGCAGTACAACAGGCCTATATGGCACCGTAGTATGACAATTATGTCTATAGGACACTGAAATATATTGATTAGGCCTACACTGCATAATATCATATAACTTCAGGCCTATATGACACTACACGATAAACTGACACAGTGACGACATGTTTTCTATCAGGCAGCGAAATCCAACGCAGGGTTTCTGCAGCCGTGTGCGAGGTCCGTATTTCCATCTAGTGGTTGAACAAGGAACTGCAGAGTACTGTGGGTGAGGAGCCTTGTGCAGAGCAGCTGTAATTCTTAAAATGCAAAACACTGAACACAGTTTAAGGTCACTGATCAGCTCTCAGGATCAACTTGGTTGCATATTGTACTAAAATAAAAAGACAAAAGTATTGGGACACCAGCTCATTCATCGTCTCTTCTGACATTAAGGGTATTGGACATGGTAGCAATAGGTTCATGTTTTTCTGCTTCAGAGAGTCCTATTCTATTGGCAGTACATCTATACTGGGAGTAGACAGCTTTAGCGTTGTTTCTTTTCTTTTTTGTGTTTTCTTTTTTGGGACATTTGTGTCAGCAATGGGTGCAACTTAGTGTTTGAATGCATTCATTAGAAGGGGTGTTCACAAACAAGTTGACGTATGACAGTTGGTAGCACAGTAAAGCTGTACCATGTGTTATTACAGTTCAACTTAAGCCATTTATTCATGATTCGGGGGGTTGATTCCATCTGTATGGGTTACGGATCAACTATGGGTTTCTCAATACCATCGAAGAGCACACTGCCACATTCATGCTTTCTGCTGCCCTGTTACACACCTGTTTGAAAGCTATGTGCCTGTCTCACACACACGAAAACACACAAACACCTCTCCTGGTGGTAGTCTGGCACCGCTGTTGGCTTGTCTCCCTCTATTTTTCACCCTCAGTGTGCTGTACTCCAACACGAGCCTGCTATGATGCCTTCAACTTCTTGAAAGTAGGCCAAACTTGAAGGGAAAAAAAACAAAGCTAGAGAGAGATAGCTAGATAGATAGAGAGAGAGAGGGGGGGGGGTGCAAAAGAGAGAAATACACTTTATCTGATCCTATAAGCCATTATCTTATCTAGCTGAGCTTGAGAAATGTTTATTCGCACATACCCCCAGTCTTATGGGCTGCAGCACTTGATTACCTCATTAATCATGTGCTGGAAAAAAGTGAGGGAATAATAAAAAAACAAGAAAAAAAGCACTTCCTGGAACTGACGAGCTGTGTGACATCACACTGGGCCCTTATTCACCACTTACGATGTGTATGCATGTTAGTGTGTGTATGGATGAGTAAACCACAGGGTGTTCATCTGCAGAAAGTGATAAATATCCACACACACACGGTATCCGTGTTGGTGAATATGTATGACCACATTACCATTAAAGCCCCAGGATAGAAGTGTTGGCTTCAGCGTCACAGGCACACATGTAAACACACACACACACACACACACCAGCTGTATACTTCTGATATACAGTGTGTTAGGGAGAATGGCCTCTCTGTCATTGCCACTCCAGACTGGAACGCTGCTACTGCCCTACTGAACTTTGGTGGAGCTACGCGAGACCACTCTCCAGAACTGAGTAATGCTGCGAAACCCCAAGTAGTATTTCTCCACTGCCTCGGCCCTTCTTTGCTTTTTCACCTTTCAGTTAGGTTCTGTGTCTCTCAGCTCATCCAGAAATGCATGTGTGCAGCTGTTGATGAGGAAGCAATTAAAAAAAAAGTGCTTCAGGAGTTCTGTACACAAGTCTAGAGCGAAATGTCTAGAAACGTCTGGTTAGAAGAATACAATTTGAAGACCACAGGCTGCCAGACGTCAGTTCCACCAGCAGCTCACCTGATTGGTATTTTTTGCTTCTGCGATCCCCCTACAGGTGGTGAGTGTAGTTCACTTTTACACCACTGCTGTAAATACAAATCAGGCTTTTAACGCCCCCTCATGGACAGCTGTACACATGCCTTTTTGGACAAGCATCTAAAGTCAGAGGAGTGTTCTGGTCTCGTTCAGGTCCACCAAAGAAAGATCCATCGTGCAGTAGCAGCATTCCGACCCAAAGTGGCACCGAAAGAGACAGCATTCTCACTTTTACAGTCAGTGGCGCATAAATATGATTCTGAAGCTGCTATTTTAAGGTAAAATTGCTAGTCCTCCTCATTGGTTAACACATAAACCATATATAAACCTGGGGCTCAGCGATCTAATGCTCCATCACTGCGGCCCGGCAGTCGTAAGTTCGAATCCCAAGCCATTGGGCTTTGCCATCAGCAGCCGGAGTCAGAGAGGGCACAACTGGCCGTGCTCTTTCAGGGTGGGTAGATGGTGCCCTCTCCCCTCATCAGTCTTAAGCGATGTTGGGCGGTAGTGTTGTGTATATGTGACGAATGTGTGCTTAGCAAAAGAATGCGGACCTTGCCGGGTCCTCACAGACGGGTCAGTCAGTCTTGCTTATATTTAAGAATTTTCTGATCTCTCACATCATGCGTAGCTGGCTGTGTAAGTGTGCTGTAAATGGAAGAGAGAGTGAGGATAGAGCAACAGGGCGAAGTCCAAGATGCCTTGAGATCCTGAACCTTCACCATGGAGCTGCAAACGCCATGCTAACATCCACCACCGGCAGATAGCCTGGTGTGCTGTGCTGCTTACATGGGACGCGAGAGGAGAGAGAGGGGAGATGGGGAGAGGGGGAAGAAAGGACAAGAACGAGAGAAAGAGATAGGGGCCGAAGAGTGGGAGGGTTGAGAGTGGCGAGAGCGCGAGAGTTCAAAGAGAGAGAGAAAGATAGAGCTACTCTGTTGCCATGACGATGGAACTGTGCAGGTCAGTGTAGTACAGTAATTACCACTGCAGGCAACACACACGCACACTCATGCAAGAGGCTAAAGCAGCAACTGTTCATAAATAACACTGGTTTCTGTCAGGGTTAGGAGGAAATACAGCAGGTTTGTAGCTGGAGCTGTAACTGAAACAAAGCGATATTAAAGCACTCAGTGTCAACAGCTGTATAGTCCCTACCCAGCCATAGCTGTGATTCAAGGAAAACATCTACAGAAGCTTCTCCATCTCCCTGCTCCCGGACACTTGCCCAGATGTGAGGCTGAACAGCAGCAGGGCCCATTACAAAACAGACGGGGGAAAATAAAAAAATAAACAGAGACTGGAGCGCGGCAGGCCGGCAGGAAGGAAACGCAAGCTGAGAATCGACTCGTTGTGAGAGGTCAGAGGCACTGTGAGAGCATGGAGTCAACAGGTGGGCGATACACCAAATGTGCAAGAGCACACATTCAGAAATGCACATACACATGCAGTCACTGGCATACCGGTGGAAAGCATGCGGTCATCTGAGTGTGAGGGTGTGGGTAAGTGGGGAGGTTCTTTAAAGTGTATTCAGTGTGGACAGACAGACCCACAGACCCAAGGAAGATACTAGACTGGATAGGACAATGCGGTTCACAGTGGACAGTTATATTTACGGTCTATGGTGTTTACGGAACGTAGTGCACAGTGCAGCTGGATTTACAGTCGTACTTATAGGTTGTAGCTACGAAGGCATGTAGCTATGTAGGCATAAGCTGCATTTGTAGCAGCATCTATAATTAGATGATTAGGTTATGGTTTACTACACTCTTATAAATAAATGTGCATCAAATAGTTCTTCTAGATTTTATTAGCCATAACCACGTTTGTAATAGAGAACCTTTAATTCGGTAAAAAAGGTTCTTCACTTACGTTACCGATTACGATATTATATCGCTGGTGTCACGCAGAAAACTTGTAGCTTCATTTAGGCAATTTTTCACTTTTTCACATTATTTAAATCTCAAGTTGTTACATTGTGTTGAAATAGCATGACGAACGGACCAACAGAAATGCTCCAAAATAAAAAAAAAAGTTAAATATTTTACATTGACTTTCAATGACAATAGAGTTTTAACCATTTTTTGTTTCAAAACTATTATTATTATTATTATTATTATTATTATCATCATCGTCTCCTGTCGTCATTGACTTTCATTGAAAGGGAAGGAAGTTATTCAAGTTTTTAAAGTTATAAAATGAATACAATTATTATTGTTATGATTATAATTGTTGTTTTCTCCTGTTGTCATTTTGAAGTCTTTTGGAACAAGGTTTTTGAGTGACAGTGACCTTATGGAGTTAGAACCTGGTGTATGGTTATAATGTTTATGCAACATAGTACTTAGTACAGTTGCATTTACACGAATCAGCCATAACATTAGTACCACTGACAGGTAAAGTGAAAGCCTTTGATTATCTTCATCTACAGCGGCATCGGTCAAGGAGTGGATAAATTAGGCAGCAAGTAAACAGTCGGTTCTTGAAGGTAATGGTGTTAAAAACAGAACAAATGTTCGAGCATAAGAACCTGAGCCACTTTGACAACAACCAAACTGTGATGGCGAGATGACTGGATCTGAACATCTCCTAAACAGGCAGATCTTGCGGGTTTGGTATGCAGTGGTCAGTATCCACCAAAAGTCCATGCCTTGAACGGTCAGATTTGTTGTGGTGGCACCAGGGGGGGACTTGCTTAATATTAGGCAGCTGTTGATGTTATGGCTGATGGGTGTATATCTGTTTGTTTGGCATATACAGTTGGACTATAGTTTATTTGCCTTGCCTAGGACATGCAGTCGTATTTATACAACGTAGAACACAATACAGTCGCATGTATAATCAAATTTACAGTGACATTTATAATTACACTATGGTGTATAGTGCACAGAAAGGTGACATGTATAATATGTACAGTAAGAATATAATTTCTGGCTGCTCTAATGCAGGACAGTACTTTGCAGAGCTGCATTTACAGTACAGTCAGAATATAGCTTAGTTAATGATGTATGTAATGTGTACTATAGAGTTGCACTTACATAAAAAAGTACATTGTGTAGTTCTGTATACAGTTGCTTATTTATAATCACATACACCTGCAAAATGCAAGCATAGCCACATTTTGTATAATATTTATAGAGTATAGTATCTCTATTAACATTCGTAGCAGATTATAGTTCTACATCGTATTTATGCTGAACTGTTTGCAACACAATTGGTTATTATTATTATTTTATTTTTTGTAAAACCATACACACACTAAACCAAGCACTGTAGTACCTGGCGGCGAGGGCTTTTTCATCCTGAGATTCTACTGTTACTGTGCCAGCAGATGCCGCTTTTGATTAATCGAGGGGCACAGCTGCTATTTATAGGTATAAACAATGACATTATTTAGCTGTCAGATGTCCCGGCAGGATAAACAAAACTTCTAAAGATTGAATGAACCATCCTTCAATCGCTCTTCCTTTATTTATTTATTTATTTACTTACTTACTTATTCCTGCCATTCGTCAGAGGCATAAAGTCTGTCCAATAGGACAGCATGACAATAGCTCTTCTAGCTCAAACAAAATGCCTACAGAGCATCTCCAGATGGGAGGTATGCCTCCTCCTTTCTTTCTTATACAGCTTCTGCATACGGTATCCTTCACACTCCTGTCCATCTCAGTCACCATCTTTTTAATTGCTCTGTCTGAAATTAACAAATACATAAATAAAAGATCATGCCAGATTTCTATGCTGCACACAACCTCCTCAGTCTACTAAAGGGCATACAGTTCTGCCAAGTGATGACTGCTAGAGTTGACTGAAAGATAAATAATGATAGGCAGTCTTCTAAGAACAGTTCAACTCAGTGCACCATGGTAATTCGCTAAAAGAGATCTTATGGGAGCAGACCAGCAGGCCAACTTGCATAGCAATCAGCATTGTGGCAAAAATGGAAAGTGTCAACTCCAATTCAGCCTCTCCATCATCATGCTTTAATAGGGGAGTGAATTAGGAGGGGAAAACGATGCCAACATTGAAACCGTTGTGGGGGGAGCAGTGAGCACTTTGTAGTAATGCTCTACAGCAAGCAAGCAGTAGCTGGTGTAAGAGTGAGCTGTTCAATGCTGGCATTTATTCACTTTTTTATTTGTATTATGTTTATTATTATCCCACCCCCAGATATCAACACTGCTCCAAACAGCAACCATCTGAGACACCATAGCAACTACCACAGATACCACAGCATCCGCTGTAAAATAAATAGCGCATCAGTGGCTAAAATGTCATATCAGCGGCTCAATAGCACAACTTTTTCAGGATGTCAACGGGATCAGAGTGGTCCATTGGACTAATGTGCTCCCACTAATTGGTTCAAATCCCGGGACATCCCAGGAGTTCAAGAGAGCACAATCTGCCTTGCTTTCTCAGGGTGAGTTGATGCCACTTCTTCACCACATCACTCCTATCCTTTCCTGGGTGCCTAGCAATACTGCATCAGCAGCAGTGGTGGTGGCTGGCTTTACATATGTTGGAGGAGACATGTCTTCGCCCTCCTAGCATAGGGGGCGTTGCTAGGTGGAGTTAATATGACCTCAGGAATATTCAGTTCCAGTTTTCCTGACATTCCAGGATATGTGGGAACCCTGATTTCACCCCTCCTCAACAACTTTCCAACCACGGAGGATGGTGGAAACCAAATGCGGTCGGCAATACAGTTGTATAGTCTTACAAAAGTCAGACTAGCTTGCAGGGTGGTAGCTGTGAATGAGCAAAGCGTGCAGTTGTAGCCTGTTCTAACGCTCATTTCTCTGAATGTGGATATGCATGTCTGAGTTGGGATCGAGGGAGGATGGATTTGTTCAGCAAAAGCGATCCGATGCGCTACAGAAACTGTTTACAAATGACTCAACGGTGAGCAAAAGGAGCTAGTGCTAAGGCAGAGCACTGCCTGAATTAGCCTGCAGTAAAGACGAGGATAGTACCGTTGTGCCCGTTTTCCCCAAAGCTCTGCAGAACCTAACCAAGGTTAAACTCTATGCCTTCCCCTCAGCTTCACAATGGGCAAACGGCTGCTGACTGGCAAGCATGTGCAGTGATACACACACATACGTACGAGCTGTGTGTGTGAGATTCTGTAGGGCCTCATTATGGTACATGTTTACATTCCCACAGTGTGTGAAGCATGTCTCTAAGCCCCTTCTCCACTGACTTGGAAACTGGGCTAGAACCTAGTGTGAAGATACATACAGGTCCAGTACCCGGAGAAGGTGTGTAATAATAAGAAGCGGGGGGGGGGTATTCTAATGAATACATTCAGCTTTTTTCCACATCTGTGCACCCACTGCTGACACAGATGCAAATACACACACATGCCTAGACCCTATAAAGTACTGCCAATAGAACAGGGCTTTCTGGAGACATGGGCTAATGAAGCCCCTCAGCATTAAGCTGTGCAGCAGTGAAGCTGTGGTCCCTGGAATGATGGATGAAGCTCCATCCAATACTTTTGGGATAAGCTGGGGAGTTGGGGATAAGGTGGGGTGGTCATTTTCCAACATCTTGACCTCTCTCACACTCTTGTCACTGAATGCAATTGAATTCTCACAGCAATCATCCTCCAAAATCTAGTAGAAAGCCTTCATTGGACAGTGAAGACAGTTACTCCAACTCCAATACTCTTTAATACCCTTAAGAAGAAATGATGAATTAGCAGGCGTCCCAAAACTTTTGTCCATATAGCGTATCTATTAATATTTCATCTTTAAGGGAGTATTGCTAGCCTTTAGGTACCTTAAGACACTCACAAGGCCCTGAAGAAGAAAAAAAAAAGAAAAGAAAAAAAAAAAGTGTGGACATGGCTTTTACTGAGTGTGTCCTGTTGTTTATCCTCATTAATTTACGTATGGGCTATTCAGTGAAATGACTAATCAAGCTAGGCGCAATTAAACGGATGCGCTAAGAGGCCGTGACTTTTCCTCCTGACTCGCTTGACGAGGCCCGATGATAATTGAGTCTCTCGGGTCTTCCTCCCCCCTCTCTTGCTCTCCCTCTCTCTCGGACCACACAAACAGGGCTAATGCTTTGTATAGGAGCGCAATTGCTGGCAGGTGCTGTTTGTGCTGGAGCTTTCTCAAGAACAAAATCAACGGAAAAAACAAAGGAAAAAAGACTAAGGTTCGAACTGAGGCTCATGTTTTTGTTAAACTATAAACATTTGATCTGGTTAGTTTTGGTTTCACGCTGAAGAGCACTAAAAAACTTTGCATGATACCATCTTCATCATCCCTTCATCAACACCTACCTATACTGGACATTAGTATTAATATTATAATTAATATTAGACATTAATTGTGTTGGAAAAAAAAGACTGAACAGATTCATTTTACTGCTAATATTATGGCATTACCACCAGCAGCACCAAAAGATACACTATGTGGACAAAAGTATTAGGACACCTGTTCATCCATCGTCTTCTTCTGAAATTAAGGGTATTAAAGGAGCTTATCCTGCTTTTGTTGGGGTAACTGTCTCCCTACTGCCCAGGGAAGACTTTCTACATTTGCACATCTGTCAGCAATAGGTGCAAATTAAAGTAGCTGAATTCATCAATTAGAAGGGGTGTCCACAACCATTGGGACATGCCTTCCCAACCATTCAAAAAGTGTCTTCACACTGCAAACAATACAAACCATGGTTCAGACTGATACAGACTAAGACCATACCTTATATAGGACCAGATTCTGGTCCTCTGGTCCACATAGGACACCCATGATGAGACAAGATTACATAGCTGAATTTGCTGCTTTATTGAAGATGCTCTGTCCCAGCCAGTTCCTTCCAGACAGGATTTCATTAGCAGGGGTAAGACTTGCCCAGGTGCTTCACTGGCAGCCACGTGTTCCGTTCAGGGCTCATACTGAGAGAAGATCATATTCATTAGATCTTGGAAAAAACGGAAAAGTGATTCCCTCACTGGGCTAATTACGCACAGTCCCATCTGGCTCCAGGAGATACCGTAATTCAGACGTAACCAAATTAACCTTGTATATGCAATCTATACTTCTCTCCAAGCTACTGTTTGCTGTCTGGTAACTGAAGTGAGGACTGCCCTAACTGTAGCAAAAATAATGTACATACTGTGCATAGACGCAGTGCAGTAGGTTATGCGGTGTACTACAAGTTCAACAGTCATCAAACCTTTAATTCTGCCTAAAATAAATAAATACATAAATAAATAAATAAATAAATAAATAAATAAATGGACAATGCCATAGGGTGGAGGGTTGTGTCTTTCCTGTGGTTGACTATGGTTTAGTTCCCTGGCTAGACGAGAACACCTTGCTACACCATTAAAATAAATATAGGGAAAACTCCTAAAGCCTTGGGAACACTACAGGCCTTTTAAAGTCATAGCAGATTATGAACGACTGGGTATCTCCCACCTCCCGACTGAGTTTTGCTGATCCCCCCCCACCCCCCCAAAGATGTCCACCGCAAACTAAACGACTTCTGATTATCCTCTACATGGCTTCTCTACACAGCCTGTTGCTAAACCGAATCGAACATGACCCAAACACGTTTGCCTCACATTACCTAGAAGATGCAGATTCACGCCACCATAGCCGACCCAAAAGGAAGAGGTTTGGTTGGGAAGATGAAGTTAGGTCTGTACAGACTGCAGAGTGAGCTGGAGGTGAGTAATATACTGCACATACTGAAGGCTACTCTGTGTACAAGGCAGACGTTGGGTTCTTAAATGGTGCTGCAGTACTGCCGGATAGCTGCCTGAAATCTGCACTTTTCGTGCTCAGTTTTCAATGGATATAGACAGGATTCTTTCAGCTAAAGTCACTGATCAGTGCGAACTACTAGATTGCACTCAAAGTCAGAGAGTCTGTGCCCGTTACACGCTACTTGAGTCTCTTGTCAACTGACGAAAGAGCACAGACTCAGCCAGACACTTAATTCAACTACCTGTGTTGCTCTAGGTAAGAACAACAGACATAAACAGACATGGCACTAACAATTAAAAGCCATAAAGCAACTGTTCCTAATTCATACTTTTAATGTATGTACGTGATATTAAAAGGAGTCATCCAACAGCAAATCCAAACTCCACACAGATCCTTCTCAGCACAATCGAGAGTGAAGAATATAGATTCACTTTGCTCTCGGGGACCCAAGTCTTGCCCCACCCGTCTTACGGCAGGCAAGGTTGACTTGAAGCTACAGCTAAATGGCTATTAGTTCGCCCTGAAGCCAAGCCCTTGTGTTAATATTTATATTAGCGGTCATGAAATATGGAAAGGTGTGGTGGTGGGGAATTCAAATGGAAGTAAGCAGGAAAGGGCACAAAGAGGGAGAAGCATGAATAATAAGCAATGGTCTACAAGTTGAGGGTGTGCAAGTATGACAGTAAGGACATGTGATTCTGAACATCTAGCATATTCCAATACAGTCTGAGCTCCACAGCTCCCAACACGGCAGCCATGCCAGCCCAAATTTAACCAGACAGATAATGTGTTTGGGTTTGGAGGGGGGGGGGTTGACTGGGCCTTCTGAGGGTACCCAGTCAGCTTAGAAGCAAATGTGGGATTGGACAGGGCATCTTTGGGATTTGGGAGTGGCTGTGATAGGATTAGTAGTAATGAATAGAGAAAATGTTCAAGGCTCAAAACTCCCACAAGCATACCTCTATATTAGCCATTTTTCCCCTGTGCTGGAATCTATGCCTTATGAGGAAAGACTGATCCTTCAGTGGGTGACTTCAGTGGGCATGCAGAGTTTGCAGTGAAGTGTTTTTTTTTAAGAAACACAGAAATTAAGCTCATAGCATTTCTAAAACAAGACTGTT
This sequence comes from Salminus brasiliensis, assembly GCF_030463535.1. NCBI lineage: Eukaryota > Metazoa > Chordata > Actinopteri > Characiformes > Bryconidae > Salminus > Salminus brasiliensis. Next base: position 21,746,674 of record NC_132901.1, on the reverse strand, counting down.
TGCAGGCTCCTGCAAATTGATGATTCAGAAGTGCATCAGCCAGGTTGGCCAATGTTAATATATATATATATATATATATATATATATATATATATATATATATATATATATATATATATATATATATAACATACACACACTTTCAAATGCCATGAAACAGCACTGGATATTGAAAATCGCTAACCGAAAGCGCATTAGTTTGGGTGGCGGAGCTAAAAGCGCACAGGTGTCAATGTCCTCGGCATCGCCTTCATCAGAGCTGAGGCGCAATCCATAAATCATTACGAGGTACAGGTCAGCTAACGCTTGCCTAACCACGATCCATTTCCACAGTAATATATTTCTTTAAAAGGTCAGCTCTAAATTTGCTGCGTTCAAGCTACCTTTCGTCCACTCCCTATGAAACTCCCACCCACGCTGACTGGTCTGCGGCGTCCCCGAATCCTCCATCGCGCCCCCGCACCACGTCTGAAGCAATCACTCTGTTACTAAACACCGAAATGAGCTTGGCTTGGTTATTAGCGCCGTAGTCAGCTTTGCTGGAGAACAACAATAGGGTAATAAAACCGAGGCTGGGGAGGGGGAGATGCAAAAATCAATACGAGACCCAGACGCCTTCTGCTTGCCTGGAAGAAGGTTCTTTGTGGCCAAGCATCTGCCTCAACAAATCAAGGGACTCCAAAGGCGGCCTGCAGGGCGAAGAGCCGATGCAATCTCTCTGTTGGATATCTCTGACCAATTAGATGCATCTCAAGCAGATAAGACGGCGGGAGCCGCATGAAGAGATGACTGCCACAGATGCACTGTAAACGTCTGCTTCTGCAGTTACTGTACGCTTAAGTGTAATTTGTTTAGGTTCCGATGGCCATCACATGGCACAGGATCAAGATCTGGGCTGAATGTGAAAGACAGTTTACCGTACAGTCACTTCAGTTAAGATGTACTTCTTTGGACAATCCACTGATAGAAGAATGACAAAGCTTAGGGACCTAAGGAGACACCATGGCAAAGTAATGCAGATGTAGAGTCACTCCAGTGAGTGACTCTTGGTTGGGCTTTTTTTTTTATTTATATAATTAAAGTGAAAGGTTCAACAGGTACGATAGAAGTTAAAAACTATACTTTAGCTCAGCACCTGATACCATTGTATGCCGATGCCATACTAGAACCATTTTTGGTTCCATCATCAAACCTTTTATAAGAGCTGTGAGTGTGGAAAATCTTTAAATTGTAAAGAACCCAACATCGTCTTCTATCATGGCATTACTAAAAGACCATTTTACAGCACCTTAAGAGTCAGACTGTTAAGTAAATTAAGACCTACCCACCTCAATCGGTACGAATACTTGGTTCATCCATAGTTTTTCCACATTTACTGCATCAGAGCAACATTCCCATACGACTTACTTCAAAAGTTGCCTAAGCCCTTCTACACTATGAAGACAAAAGTATTGGGACAGCTGCTCATTCACTGTTTCTTTTGAACTTGAGTGTATTACAAAGAGTTTATCCCACTTTTGATGGACCACTAGATTTTAGGCTTTCTACTAAATTTTAGTAGTAGTCAGCGTTAGTGAGGTCAAAAATATTGGATAATGACCACCCCACCTCATCCCAAAAGTATTGGATGAAGCACCATCAGTCATTAAAAAAAAAAAAAAAAAAAAAAAAAAAAAAAAAAAAAAAAACAGTTCAAAGGTCCCAAAGTTCAATGCTGGGGGCTTTATATCCCATTAGGTGTTAATGTTCATCTGCTCCAGAGAGTCTCATTCTATTAACGGTACTTCTCTATAGGGACTAGACAAACATTTGCACATGTGCCAGCAATGAGTGCAAATTCATTAGTAGGGGTTTTCACAAACATTTGGACATAAACTAGATCTTCTAATGACAGAACTATAACTAGGAACCAATAGAAAGTGGGCAAAAATTCAGGTAACAATCTAACATGGGTATTTCCCCATATTAGCTTGACAGCCCTGCAGACACAGGCATAGTTAGCACCTAAAAAAGGAAAGACAGGAAGGGCACACTGTACAAATCTGCAAGACAGATCTTGAGTTTTGTCTGTGAAAGCAGAGTTTGGTAGCTGTTGGCTAGCTGTTGTCTCGGCCCCTTGCGAGTAATTTGTGAGCTGGCCAGGCTTCTGCGAGCTTGCGCTAGTCAGTGACATTATTAGGCTAGGCGGTGTTTCTTGCGTGCTGCCCACACAGCAAAAAGAATCCGCATCCTCCATCAGTAAGGGTGCCTCGTGAAGTCGGAAAGTCTGTCTTGCTGTACAACATCTGAAAGGTTACTGTCTCCTAAGGGCTGGCCAATATACCGTATGTTCCGCGTCCGCATTAGGAGGCTAATTTAGTGAAAGAAACTGCCCCTTGTCTAGATTTTTGTACCTCACAGCCAAGGGGATATAGCAAGTGGCATGTGTGTTTGAGAGAGTGTGTGGGTGTGTGACCTAGAGCTTAACAGGGCATGAGCTAGCTGAAGCAGAAGCAGTGCAGGGTGTGAAAAGATGGACCTGATGCTACCTTAGTGCTTAGGAGGTTAGCACCTTCCACCAGGTCTCTCTTTATTAAAGCTCTGATGAGAGGAGAGAGAGGTGGCGAGAGAAAGAGAGAGAGAGGGAGAGAGAGAGGGAGGGAGGGAGGGAGAGAGTGAGTGAATATGAATGCTGCTTGGCTCTGGGTTCTGCTACATAAGGGTTCTGATGTTCAAGGTGGTATTGTACGGCGTTTAATGTTCTGTCAAGCCTCTGACACTTGGAATCAGCCTGTTGAAGCGACCCAAGAGGTAGGCCACGCTCAGGGTGCCATCAGGGCTACATGAAAGCTATAAGATGAATGCACTAGAATGCACACAAACACACACAGAGACACAGCGAAATGGATTTCTCGCAGATGTTTAATGAATTCCTCTCTCGCGCTTTTCTCCTCAGCTCGCTCCCTCACTACCGTATGCCACAGGAGGCAGCCACATGTACTCACTGAATAACAATTACAATCAATCTGTTACACCACTTGGCTGAACATCTCATACTCTCTCTCTCTCTCTTTCTCTCTCTATCGCTTCCCCTCTCCCCCCACCCCCCACCCCCAGGTTTATGTGCAGCACTATAAGCATGAATAGGAACCAGCTACTTATTCCGTCCTGTTCCATTGCCTTCAGGACTGTATCTGCATCATACCCACAGTGCCCTCCACAAATACGGGCATCGCTGTTAAACATGAGCAAAAAAAGCTGTGGAAAACATCTTTTTCGTCTTTGATGCTCGTTCTTTTGATCCTTCAGTCAAAATATTAGCAAAAATCGTACAGTTATTTGAAGTACAATGATTGAAGGAAAAAAGTCCACAATTGTAGACACCCCTTCATCTGATACTTTGTGCTTTGACTCCCTTCGCAATGATAACAGCTCTGTGCCTTCGTCGGGAATGCTTAATGAGAAGTCATGGCAGAGATTGGGTCTGAGATCATTCCTCCATACAGAATCTATCCAGCTCCTTCAGTTTCAGAGTTCCATGCTAGTCGTCTCTCCTCTTCAGTTAAACCAACATTGGGTTTGGATGGGGTTTAGGTCAGGGGACTAGGGTGTCCTTGGGGTAGCCTTGATCCTAAGGTCCATAAAATGTATTTGCGTAGATTCTGAAGCATGCTTAGGATGCATCACTGTCTTTCTGGAAGGTCCAGCCGTGGCCCAGTTTAAGCTTCCTGGTGACCCAGGCAGCCATGTTTGGATCTAATATCTGCTGGTGCTTGATGGGTCCACCAGTAGCCTGCAATGTCCTGCTCTGCCAGCAATATAGTTGCTATGAGGCCTGCACATTTTCTTAGATGCTGCCAACAGAGCAATGTACAACAATGTATTCCACCTTGTTTTAGCAAAAGTCTATTAATTGAGAGCCTTTTGGTAATTGTTTGCCTCCATTAGCCTCCATGTTTCTAACGGCTTGTACATGGCTTGTCAAAGAAGGCAGCTCCTAATGGGGTGAGCGTCTATTCACTACTCAGTATCTCTTAAGCTTTTGTATTCCAATAGGGGTTTAAGGATCTGCTGGTAGAAACTTTTTCACCTTTGTGAGAATCATGTCCTTCAAGACCGCGGCAGGGGTTCCCCTGTGGCTAAGTGCAGAGGTGAAGTCTGGGAGTGCCTTTCTTTTGGGAATCAGAACACAGGGCAGCACTGCACATTTTGTAGGCAAATCAGGGTTTCAAGGAGCTGCTGGTAAAATCTTCCTTCAATCCGCCTGAGAATGGCAATGTCCTTCAAGACAGGCATGGATTCCCTCAAGGTTAAGTGCAGAGGTGAAGTCTGGAGAAGCCTTTCTTTTGGGAATGGGAACACAGGGCAGCACTATACTCATTAGCCACTCTCCATTCCCCCTAGTTAAGCCCTCTACCCAGCAGGCCAGAGTAAGACTGAAGCCTTGTTTCTGGATTAATGAGCATTACATAAGCAGTGGAGCCCGCCTGTCCCAGCAGGAGAGGTGTGGGCATACCTGTCCCTGTCGCCTCCCTGTGGCTAGCACACGCCCAGACGCTAATGTACATTAGCCTCTGCAGGGTGAATAATTTATCCAGCTTGTCTGGGACAGCCATCTGCATAGCTGAGCATCCCTGCTGCATATTTGTCCCCATCTTTTCTGGAACGTTCCAGCATAAGTGTGTCTGATAAGTGGTGATAGAGTTAGCAGAGCCCAATCTAGTGAAGGAATCCCAGCCAGAGGGAGGTTCTTCCAGGAACTGGAGGAGGTGGCATGTGATATGGACGATGGAGGAAAGTAGGGCAGGGTGGAGAGTGAAATAAAACCTGAATGTGGAGATTAATAAGCTATGAAAAAAACATTTTAAGAAGAACAAAAAGACACGAGTTAACAAGAAGCTTTGTAGATTTGAATTCGACCTACAGCTACAGGAAGCCAGCGAAGGGTTCGCAGCAAGGGAGTGACATGGCTAACGGTTGAAGACAAGTGGAGCTGCTGCATTTAATGTGGTGGATCATCAGTTGACGTTTAAAGATAACAACTGATCCTGCTGTTTGGACACTGAAGTTGAGTTCAAGCAAGCACTTTGGCGCCAGGACAAAGAAATGTCTGGATCTTTTTTATGAGTACTGACAAATGGTGCGTCAAGCCAAGACGAACCATACCTGAAGCATGAAGAGCTCTTGGTAGGTGAGGTTTTCCAAGTGCTCTCAAAAAGATCAACAGTCAACAGTCAAGGAAAGCTCGCTCCACCGCCATGGTACCAGGATAAAGAAAAGTCTTCCATGAGGTAAACTTCAGAAAGCTGAAGACAAGTCGAGATGCTGCATTCTAATCATTTGCAGGGGCCTCATGGTAAGCAAAAGAAGGCCGTCCAGAAGGGAGTTGTAGTGGTCAGGTCATTATGGTCATTATGGTCATTATTGTAGCCAACCATTCGGGCATTAGTCAGTGATTTCTCAGCACTCCTGTCATGTGAAATCTGAATGAAATGCATGAAACATTGGAGACCTGCGGCTCGTACATGCAGAAACATCCAACAATCGAAACTACAGGCGTAAATGGATTCTGAAAATATGCACTGCACCACTGCGTAGAAAGAAATAAACAAACAGAACACAGTCTTGACTTGGGTATATTAAACCCAGAGTCATTAGCATCATCTCGTACACCTGTGAGGGAGCGTCGGCAGTCGTTTGGAAATGAAAGTCATCCATAATTGTCTCTAAATGGCAAAAAGAAAAGTAGAAAAAGAAACTGTGTTGCATTTAACATCTTGGTCGACCTAACTGAGCCAAGTAATCAGTCTTACCCTCTCTTATACACACACACATACACAAGCGTACCCCTCCCCATCCACTTATCCCTCTTTTCTTTTCACTTTTGCATTAAGAGACAATAAACACTTAATCAGATTAGCTCTGACGCCACTGACATCTCCTTGAGCCATAGGCGCAATCAGCAGTGTGAGGAGGCTGTGGCTAATGCGTGCTGTTCTGTAGTGCTCCCCTCCGTTTGAATTAATTGTTTTAATTACGGCCTCGCTTGCCCGCTGAGCGCACAAACACACACCCTCTGCCAACTCCCAGGCAACAGGCAAGCGCGCGCACACACACACACACACACACACACACACACACTCTCATTCATATATATATATATATATATATATATATATATATATATATATATATATATATATATATACACACACATATACACACACACACACAAATACACACACAAACACAAAACACACTACACATGCACAATAATGCAAGCACACTCACATATGCACCCACACAAACACACACACTACACATGCACAATAATGCACGCACACTCACATATGCACCCACACAAACACATGAATATCTGCGCACACACACACACACACACACACACACACACAAAGATGACACTCTGCTTAGCTTCTAACTTTGAGAGCAAGGAATAAATACAGGGTCAAACTAAGCTTTCCAGTAGGTTGGTGCTCTGGAGACCAGCACAGTAAGAAAGTTCAGGGAAAACAGAGAAAAAGAAAAGTTGAGAAAAACTGAAGAAATTTTTAAATAAGAAACACTGGAGGGAAAAAACAAGCAAAAAAACAAGGTTGTTTTGTGTAAGTATGTGTGTAAGTGTGTGCATATAATAAATATATATATATATATATATATATATATATATATATATATATATATATAAATAAAATAAATGACATGCATTTCTGGACAAGCTGAAGGATCAAGTACCAGCATCTGATGGAGGTAGATTAACACTACAGGATTTTACACAAATATGATGCAGTGCTGGGTAAAGGTCTTGTGCAGCTTCACCAAAGTGCAGTATATTACCCATAGACAGGTTAGCAAAATGTGGTTTAAGCAGTTACCTTCAATGGGTCAGCGATGGCTCAGTGGTTGAAGCACTGGGTTATTGATGACAGGGTTGTGGGTTCAATACCTGGGTTTGCCAAGCTGCCAGTGTTGGATCATTGAGCAAGGCCCTCAACACTCTCTGCTCCCTGGACGTCTCCATTACAAATGTGATTTACACCTTAATGCAGCAAGGCTTAGGACTCTGTAGACTCCTGTACAAACTGGTGGGGCTATTTTTTGGTAATAAAAGTTTGTAATAACACATTCGGCACACCAGTTCATCTAAGGCATTGCCAAGATAACCACAGCATCTTTATTTTTTAAGAGTGAATGATATGACCTGGCAGGTCTTCTTATACCTAAATCGTAGAGAAATAACTGGACAACTGGACTCCAAACTAAAGTAATTCAGTTTCTTTTCAATCATCAGACTAGATAATCAACGAAAAGTACTCAACTTTTTGATGGGTGTAATGTTCAGTGCTTCAGTGATTCTGAGCTGCATGCATCTTAAGTCAGTGTATGGATGACTCACCAAATAAAATAAGTTTTAAGAGCAAGCCTAGACAGGAGGGAGGGCCGTAATTATTCATCCGTATTGACGGGTAACGTTTCTGCCGCTGAAGCATGTTTTCTGATTAAGTAGATGCTCGTTTTACTTAGCAGTGCTACGGGTTCACTACTCCAGAACTTCCTCGCATTCAAATGCCTATGATCGCAGCCGCTGTAGAGATTTAATTCAGTCTACCAAAATAAACCACGTTCGAACAAGAACCCTCACAGCAGTTAACCCGGGTAGATTTGCAAAATTTAGGCCGCGGCGCGTTGGATGTCGAGTGCGTGAGCGCAAACTCATGCAGATACGCTTTGGTACTGAGAGCTCTACAGAAACGTCAAGCTAACCTCAGCTCCAAACAAAGGCAAAGGTCTCGCATACTCAAACAGCACATGCATGTATACACACATACACACTCAGCCATGCACACATGCCAGTGCTCATTTAGTCAGGCAATGCTAAAATGTTCTGCTCCCAAAATACTATGCAAATGTTTTATAGTAATTAATGAACCAGCAGAAGAGAGCAGTAGGAGGATAACAAGTTGTGGGTATGTCCTGCTCAAATACATACATAAAAAAATTATATATATAAAAAGATGATAACAGGGACAATGAATTTGATGCACCACTGCTGCTGTGATTGTGGTGAAGAGATGGTGCTCAGGGCAAAACAGAGTGAGAAGGTGTTTTACTAAATTCATTTCCCCCCACTGCATTTTAATGAGCAGCCCCCACACTAGTTGTGAAGACAGTTATTAAGTAGCAGCACCTTTTCGGCGCCTTTCCGGCTGCATGCCGTCTCCCCTTATGCTCTGATTTACAGTACAAACTGTGGAAATGTAGCCAGCGGCGCTTACAACAGGACTGCTGCATGCTTTGGGAAGGGTCAGGCATGGAATGGAGTGCAAGCAGAGACAGGTAAGATCCAGAAACTCTGTCCAAATAAAAGAACAACACCTGACGTTCTCAAAAATGGCCAAGTCAATATGTGCATCTTAACGCCACTGACATAATGTGGGGTGGTTTGAAAAGGGCTGAAAGAATTCTGCATCGAGGAGTGGGAAAACTGCCTCCCAGTCGATGTCTGACATTGGTTATAGGTCTTAAGATTATTTTTTTTTTTCAGCCAAAGGGGGAAATACTTATTAGGGTATAGGGTGTTTTCCTTTGTAGGAATTAGCCAGGCTGAAATGTTGAATTTCTCAGGAAGTAAGTGGATATCGAAATGGACAGCAAGCGGAGGTAAGTGAGGCCTTGGAGACTGACCCGGAAACATTGACTAACTAAAAGAAAACACTTGAATTATTTTTCTCACTCCTTAGATCAGCCCCAACCCAACCACCTAAGCTGTACAAGCACTAAGCAAACACAGCATATGAGGCACTAGAACCTCCAACCAACTGTGAAGCATAGAGGTGAAAATGTCAGGGTTTGGGGCTGCTTAGCTGCAGTAGGGCCTGGTGAGCTCTCAATCATAGAATATACCATCAATTCTTTATTGTATCAGGGGGTGCTTAAGGAAAAGAAAAGATAACGCAAAGGTGGACCATACAGCAATGACCCAAAACATTCCAGGGAATCCACCAAAGAATGGCTTAAAAGAAGAGAGATCTGAAAATGCTAAGTGAAAGCCTGAGTCTCAATCCTGCTGTGGTGTGATTTGAAACGGGCAGTGCATGCAAGAAACTCCAGCTGAAAGACTTCTGCATGAAGGAGTAGAAAGACTTTCTCACAGTTAATACTAGAGAGCAGTAGACCGGGTATAGGAAACCTCTAACTGAGGTTATTTCAGCCACATACAGTCAATAGGCATAGAAAATACCAGCTATTAGGGCAAAGGGTGTCCAAACTTTTTCCTAAGTAGGAACATGGTATTGCAATTACAATTGTAATCAATTCTAGATATTGTTTAAAAGATCACATTAAATATCTTCATATGTCTTAATGAAAAACTAAATACTTAAAGGGGCGTCCATTTTTCCCCCCTTCACATTACTGTATAATTGATTATCATAGAGTATGGGTCCAGCTGCATATTTTAACGATGAACGATATATTATAAAGCATTTGTTTCAGATACACTTATGGCCTTTTACAATAAAGAAAAGTGCATCTCTCGCCCCTACCCTCTCTCTCACGTATGTCTCTGCCCACTCAAGCTAATCTCATTAATAACCCCTCCCAGGGCCTGCCAGGGGTGCGGGCGGCGCCGGGCCAGTGGCGGGCCGGATGTTATTGATGACCCGCCGGGCCAGCTTAGGAGCTGCTGACAGGCCGTGAAGAATTAAGGTCAAAGTCTCACCTCTCCATGACAGCAGAGGAACGAGAGGAGGAACCCTGGAGCTGAAGAAAGCAGCAGGAGTAGAGAAGAGTGGGAGGAGGAGTGCTGTACTGGTGACAGTTATGATTTGGCCAAAAATGGACGCAGTTTTCCCATTCCCTGAATATAATCGCTCATCCCTGCTATGCCACGTGTCCAAAGTTACTTTACTTTTGCACTGGAGCAAGAAGTGCAACTGCTACTGTTTAGCTATGCAATGTCATTTTGTCTACTTACAGACAGCAGGATGTCATGCACGCTCAGCAACCACATAAGCAAAAGTACGCTCATAAAAATGAAGCGAGCGGAGCCATAGAAGAACCAGCTTTGGGTCCATAAAGAGTCATGTTCTTTAAAAATGCTTAGCCATTTACTCAGAATATCCAAAGCCAGTGCCAATAGCCCCTGAATTCAATGTACTTTTAGCTGCACTATATCTCCAAAAGTCTGTGGACACCCCTTCTAATGGATAAATACCAGCTATTTAGGTTGCACCCACTGCTGACACTGATGTGCAAATGCACACATACACAGCTTGTCTAGTTCCTGTAGAGAGGCCAGGTGTGGGCAAGAGGGGTATAAAGCCCCCCCGGCACTGAGCTGTGGAGCAGTCCATCCAGTACTTTTGGGATGAGCAGGGAAGTTCGGGATGAAGTGGGGTGGTGATCATCCAACATCCTGACCTCACTAACGTCACTGAATGACATCACATTTACAAGTATGCTTTAGATTTAGTAGAACGTCTTTCCTGGACAGTAACAGAAACCGCTACTCCAACAAAAGCCTTGATTTCAGAGGAAACAATAAATGAGCAGATGCCCCCATACTTTTGTTCATAGTGTATGACGCTGCCAGAGATAAGCCACACAATATTTAATACAAACAATTTACTAGCAATACACAACTCCTAGAACCTGAATGTAGAAATTGCTATGCACACTATGCAAAACCCAGACGAGAACAAGACTAAGACACAATAATAGTAGAGTTCCTTGATGTTACCACAGAAAAACAGAGATCTGTGAGGTTCTTGACCTATTTTAAAGGTTCTTCACATTCACATTTCTATGGCATGGTTCAAAGAATTATTTAAAGCTCCTGTGCAAACTAAATAAGCAAACTTTAGACATCAAACATGCCCAGAAGGTCGACTACTTTAGTGTAAAATTGTGCAAATGAGATTTTTGGTTAAACCATTAAACAGAAAAACACAATGTGCTACACTATGTACCTCAGGTGTACTCCTCTCCAGCTGCTCAAAATCTTAAAGATTTACTATCGGATATCTCTCTCCACCTCTCACTCACTGTTATTCTGTGTCTTCCTCAAACAGCTTGCTTCTTCTATAAATCACACCATGCTATCAGGTCTTGGGTTTCTCTTCTGCAGTGTTTACAGGCTCTAGTCATAAAACCAGACAGAGTAATGGCTTCAGTGGTGGACATCTGAAAAGATTTGAAGAGCTGCTCCACTGATGCAGGACAGGAGACGTAAGAAGGACCACAGAAGATTTCTACTATCACTGCCGAGTTATTGCACTAACTAGTCTTCCTGTGATCAGGCACTAGCAGAACTGTTGCTTTCTCACTGGCGTTTTATTCCTGGAAGTGGGATGCTGGTAAATTCAGTCTTGCTCAACTGATGTCTTTACTTAAGTCCCAGTGGGGTAGTTATTTGTTGGAGTTCACGAAGGGAGAGTGGTCTCAGGTGCTTTGTCTTAATAATTGCTGTAGTGGTGAGTTTCTGCAATGGAGCTTTAAGGTAAGAGGGAGGAAGAAAGAGTGATAGGGAGGGAGGAACGGAAAGAGCAAAACAAAAGAAAGGGAAAATTGAGGGAACATAGAATATTATTAAACAGTGTTGCCAAGGACAAGCGCCGAGTTTGCAGTTATGGACCATTAAGCTTTAGGTGTACGACCTTGAGCATGAACATGCGTAAGGAGGATACAGAAAGTGCTTAAATAGGTTTCTAACGCAAAGCGAATCAGAAATAACTTAATAGAGCAAGGCAGCAGAACAGAGGTTGTCTATAGAGGCCCTTCCTTGAACCAACAGTCAGATCTGGCCACCAATCCACACAAAGGGGCCCACAAGCTGGCAGAAAACTACACAAATGCAGTCATGAGCACATGAGAACACCTTTAACTTGGTTCTTAACCCTGCAAAACATGGACAACTTACAACTATTTATTCCCTCGCATAAATAGATCCGACACTTTGCATCAATTTCTCTAATTACGAGCTAAACAACTTCAATTGCCTCCTTCAGCTAAACAATGATAATTGCTTTGCCAGCTGAGCCTTATTACATCGATTTTCCTTTATCATATTGTATAAAACTGCTTAGCACTTCATCTTCCTGTGAATAACAACAGAGTTACAGGGTTGTACTCATGCATCATGGATGGGCAAGGGGCCCCCGGCCTTCACACATTAGTGAACACATTTCACGTATTAAACCTTCATGAGCTAAACAAGGAAGAACAATGAGCTCTGACAACGCAAACAGTCGTTATCACCTGCTGGAAAGTGGAAGGTCACTGTGGTGTGACAAAAGGTTCAATAATGGGTCCTTTGAGTTATTCATAAACGTTGACTGAGCGTAGGAGTTCAACCAAAGCGGCATACTCGGTGCGCCGTCAGGTTAAAGTGGATGAGGAGACATTGACGAATTGTGAGCTCAGCGCCCTGCTAGCTGGATAAACTGAAAAAAATGTGTGATCTACAGTGGGTAAGTGAAGGTCTGGCAGTGAGAGAATGACATTTGTATTGAGGCCGGGAGACTGAGAGATAGCTCTCGCCATCGAGCCAAATGTCAATAGATTTCAATGAGCCAGCTCCTATACCTAGGGCTATTGAATTATAGTAAATGCGCGTAATAAAAAGCTTGGGTCAGGATCAATCAGGCTGAAAAGGGGAAATCGGCAAGCCTCCATGGATTCCCAGCCTTCGTTTTGGTCTTTTGATATGAAAGGATTTGGGACTACACTGTTGTAAAGAAAGATTAGCTGCAGAAGATGAATTTGGGGGGACGCAAGGTTTCGCTTGTGGGCGGCTGAAGACCAAAGAGCAGCGCCAGTGAAGATCCAGTGGCTATGGCTTTAAGATGTGTACATGTGGTGTGTATTTAGTTGCGTGGGCGGTGTATGGGGGTGGACCATGGTCATATCGAATGTTCTCTCACGCACTGAAACATAAGTAGCTAATGCTCCAAACTGCCAACCGTCTCCTCAAATCACTTCAGAATCACCTCAAGCTGGTCCATCCCGATCAGGCAAGCTTTTCTGCGAAAGCGTCGGGTTCATAAACACAGCAGACGATTCTTAAAATCACAGAGAGATTAATTTCTGCCTAAAGATACAGAGCAGGGCTAAAAATAACGCTCATTTCTCCTCCACCATGCTTCACTGGCCTCCCTTTACCACCACCACTTGCATTTCTTTCACCATCACTCCATTTGGGGGCGAATAACAAGTTAGTGGCCTCCATGCTCCATCGCGCAGCTTGAGCTTACCCCTGCATTCATAATGCCAACATATGTAGCGTGCTAACGCAGTTAGAGGCCCGCTCCAGAGATCCATGTCTGCCTGTTTAACACAATTACAGTTGATTCCATTGCTCCATCTACCTATCAATGTCAATCGCATTAGGCAAGCTCACTATGCAAGACTTTCAGGAGCTGAAAGATGGGCGGGGGCAGGGGGTATGGGGCTTCCACCCACACATGCAAAAGGGAAACTGATCCAAGAGCTTTTATTACACTAATATGTCTCTGGTTAATTCCTTCTCATCTCCGTAATATGAGTTTGCCTAAAGAACCCAATTAGATTCCAGTTGGCCAGACCACCTCAAAGGAGAACGGTGATGCTGTGTGCTGAAGTGCTAATGCATGTAGCCTGGTCCAAACCAGCGCAGCTGCTATTCTGTTCCACGGCCAACACTTCTGAAACATTCCTAATTGGCACTGGCCTTCTCTGCTGGCAGACAACACTATCTTTCTTTTATTAAAGGAAGCACAGAGCAAGAATACCACAGCAATGAGAACAGGCCTGAAGGCTAAACAACAAACCGACTCTGTGAGCCGAGACGAGGGACAGCACGGAGTACGAGTGAACATGCATTGAGGGTGTTTGCACTGTTATGATGTGAAGTTATTCCAGAAATGTGAGCAAATCTAGCTACCAGACTCATCGCTGAGCAACAGTCCTGCAGTTTGAGGGGTTAAACTACAGATAAATACCTATCAAACACAAATAGCTCTCTGTTCATGACAGAGTAGCGTCAACTCCAATTGCGCAGCGCTAGTTCATCACACTTTTACAGATGTTAGGGGAGCAGGAGGGTGAGCCTAGGCCCTGTGATCATCAGCTTCCGCAATATGGCAGTGGCTCCCTCCAAATGAGCTTCTTTCCCCAAACACATGCACACACACGAGCACTTATGCAGTCCAACCATCAGTTAGACAATCTGCCTGACTCTCATTTCCAGGATATTGGTATTAGCAACATTAGTTTCACAAGTAAAAATGCAGGGACGGCCACAGGGATACACAGGAGGAGAGAGGAACGTGAGGAGACGGCATGGAGAGATTGATTCAGGCGTGTTTGGATTCACACAGTCAGATGTGCCGTCTCTGCTGAGCTTCAGACACCCACAAAACATGCAAACACAAACAAAAACAGGCGCTTAAAAAGATAAAAAGATGAGAAAAAAAAGAAGAAATGAAAAGATGAGCAGCCGTTGATATGGCTGCCTTCTCAACTAACATTAAACATAGCTGAAATGCAGCTCGTTAATCAAGTATTGTCCAAACACACACATGCTGTCCTAGTGTGTAGATACTCTTCCCTGATAGCACAAGCTACGTGAAGTCCATTTTCTCCCTCATCGCGGTAATAAAGCGCCGGTACAGACAACACAGCCATGTGGTGATTTATCACTATTCCAGGGCCCATTTTATTTCCCTGATTACTGCAGGCAGCTAACATGAAGAGCAAATTAATGAAAATGCCGAGGAATTATAAACTCCACTTTGCTCACACCCTGACTGAATTATCTCACAAGAGGAGCGTATTAACTGTGCCGATAACCTATGAAGAATGATTTACTTTTTTGCAGACCCCTGCTTTTGCTCCCCCCCCCCGCCTCCTTTCTGACAGAACATCTCTTGGTTTAATAATAGGTTGGGGATGAGAGAGAAATGAGGGGTGATGGAGAGCTTGAACACTGTAGAAGGTTGGAAATGGGTACTACTAGGCAGCCCAGAGTACGAGAGTCAAGGAGGAGTAAGACCCCCAAATAAGTTCTTGTATCCGAACTGAATTCTCACCAAACAATTTATTAGGACGACCTGTACACCTAGCCAGTCACGTGGAGCAGTGCAATCCTTAAAACCATGTAGATACAAGCCAGCAGCTTTAGATAGTGTTCACATCAACCATCAGGATTGGGAAAATGATGTAATTTTAGTGATTTTTAGCATGACTGTTGGGGTCAGAAGTCCACACAGCAGTCTGTAGAGTTTACTCAGACTGGTGCCATAAGAAAAAGCACCCAGTGAGCAGCAGTTCTGCAGAAGGCAACCTGTGTTGCTAATCAGAGGGGTCAACAGGGAATCGCCAGACCAGTTAGAGCTGACAGAAAGGTTAGCTCTATGACCCCATAGATAACCACACTGTAAAACTGTGGTGAGCAGAAAAGCATCTCAGAAAGTCTAACCTTGAGACGGATGGGCTACAACAGCTAAAGATCTAGTTGTTCGCTTGGTAGCCAAATGGGTCTCAAGTTCCTTCAGCTGAAATTGGATTGTGTTGCATGCAAATAATATGAAAATCAATCAAGAAATCAAGAAAACCGATTGTTGGTGTTGGTTGCTTGTTTCTGTTTTGTACTGAATTGTGTATTGGTCCTTGTTTTTGGTCGGCGATATAGCTTAGAGAGACAGAAGTTCATGTTCAAACCCCTTCAGATCAAGAGGAGTGGAATCAACATTGAGGGAAACCAAGATTTGAGAAAGGAACCAGACACCAGATAGCAAAAGAAACAACAGCAGCGTCTCAGAACATCCAAAATGGCTTGAGGTACCAATTTCAAGTGCATTTACAAGGTATATGCAGGGTCTAAGCAATTCTCTTCCAACTCGACAAAAGCTTCACATGGTTTTAAAGGTGTTTAGAGCTAGTTTATGGGAATTGTGGGAATAAACGTTAATAGTACAAAAGAATCCTGTTGGAATCTTTCCTATTTCTTTCTTCCATGCGTTACCGGTCCAAGGCCAAGGTCTGCCTGGCAGACAGCGTCCTTGTAAAGGAAATTGGGGAGAGAAAGGTCCCTCCTTAAGATTTTTCTTTTTTTTTTTTTTTTTACCTGAGGCTGCCTTCTTTTTCTCATTATCAGCCGAGGTGAAGGTGGAGAAGCTTAGTAGAGTTCAAAAGCTCCATCTGTCTTTTTCTGTGCACCAACAGCGAAAAACAGGGCAGCATCTGGAACAGTGGACACTCCTGCAGGCTCAAAGAGGACATAATCAAATGTCACCCGCCCTTTTTGGACATGATCTTTCAACCATCTTGTAATTATGATCCATCAAAACTGAAACTCAAGCAAGAGACAGCTAAAGATTAGCCGGCTGGTTCACCACAATGGTTGGCGCTTGGCTGTGCAGAGAACCACTGCACCGAGGCTGATGTTTCTGCTTAAGAAGTTACTGCCAACAAAGTAACTCAAATCAGCCAATGATCGGCTTCAGTGGCAAGTTTCCCGTGGCTCATCACAACCTGATGAGACAGAGCGGTTCTGTTAGCATCCGTTCACTGACGCACGAGTCTCTGCACCAAAAAAGCAATGCTCATTTCAAATGTCAGGGACTTCTGGGAGGGAAAAAGAAATTAAAGAAAGAAATCCCTGGAAACAAGAACATCCCAGAAATCATTGCTACTTTTGAATGAGCTTTGAAACAGACGTGCTCTCTGCTTCACTGAGCCAAGTCACTACTAGCAGGCCAGGTTTTCATGTATCCTAGACCTCCAACTTGCACATGAAACATGGATACCTGAGATTACCTTTACCTTTATAATTCCAACATGATAAAGCCAAGAATAGTTTCAGACATGGTTTCCAAATACATTTTTAGGCCACAAACATTCACTTGAACATGAAACCACTGGTGGTATTATGCTCAAAGTTGGGGGGAAGTTGGGAAGATACCAAGATAGATCAGTCCAGATATCTAGTTAATCTTAGCAAGACATTTACCAAAAGGCTTGGATGTCAAATCCTCTGGATGTCAAAGTTCTTGAATACATCTGAAGGCAGCATAGAGTCCCCTGATGCTTTGAGCCTGAGGGGCAGCACTAGACCATCAAGTTGCTCCAAAACAGAAGCAAGATGGTGGGGAAGAGGTTTCTTTATATTGTTGCGTTTTCCCAGAGGCTCTTATTCAGATGAATTTATAATGCAGTAAATAATAGTCTTGGCCAAGGTCTCGTATCTGGACTGTGCATTGAACCGTCAATCTTCATGTGCAGGGAAGGTTAGTGCAGGGAGTTCCTCAAATATGGCAATGTTTCTTCTGGGGACCAACTGCCTGCACGTTTACAACCATTCCCCACCACCAGTTCTAGATCATGAAGGTCCTGATAATCAGTAATCAAACATTTTCAGGTGTCCAGTGGAGTGGGTCCTCAATAGGAGTTTAAAAAAAAAAAAAAAAAAACACCTGCCACTAGGGTACCCTAACACAGGGTTGCGGACAGTACAGTGTGTGCGCGCTGGGAGGGGGCCGTGTGAGGTACATGCCATTTGGCGAGAGCGTATATCGTCGGTGGAGCAAAACGGAGCGCAGCTTGCAGGGGCGCCGTTAAGGGGCTGACAGATGGGAGGGAGGGTTAGAGGCACAGCGAGGAAAGCGGGTGATGGATCGCCCGGCGCAGCCCGTTAACGGGCGGAAGTTGCTGAGTCCACGGGGAGCTGGGTTTAGGCGAGGGAAAAGAGGAGGAGGAAGAGGAAGAAGACGGTTGATGAAGACGGCCGTAGCAGGGATCGAGCCAGGAGCCCCTCGGAGATAACCTTTGAGACCCAGCAGAACATTTATTACTAGGGAAGTCTGTGGACAGGCACAAGAGTGCTATTCATTTGCAGGGGGAGACATGAGCAGAGGGCAGCATGCTCTCTGATGGGTTTGGAGGATTAGATGGGAAGAGATGAGACAGAGCAGAATTGTAAAGCTTCGCTTAGATGTACAGAAGATAAATTGCTGGACAAACTCTGACAAAGATATTGTGTTGCTTTAGCTGATGTATTTGTCTGTCACCATGTCCCACACATTTCATGCCAGGCTTCAGACAGGCTTTTGGCCTTTCTTCATAGTAGGGTGCCTTTCAAAAGCTAGCTTGTTATGTGAGCTTAACTTTGGGAGCCTGTGCAAATTGTGTGTGTGTGTTCGAGCATGTACAGCAGCCAGCCTTGCACACACACAGACACACAGCCAAACAAACTCAAAAGGGTGCAAAATCCATATACACAAAGATGCACAATCACACACACACACTCGTTTCTGAAGTACAGCTGTACTTCTTGCTGGGCGATGGTATTTGAGGCACCCATGCAGCACGGTCGCTCTGGACTGGTCACAGCAGAGGTCGGCATGTGTATCCATGCCTGGGTGGACAGCGGCAGCAGCTTTGGTAACACGGTCACACACGCAACCCCACCCAAATGCTTCAAAACACACACACAAACACCAGAATAACCACCATGAAGAACAGAACAACCGTGCTCCTTGCTGGGCGATGGTATTTGGGGCACCCATGCAGTATGGCCCCTCTAGACTGGATACAGCAGGGGCCAGCATGTGTATCCATGCCGGAATGGACAGTGGCAGCAGCTTGGGCAGTCTAGCCATACACACTACCCCACCCAAATGCTGCAAAACACACACACCAGGCCTTGGACAAGAGCGAGAGCTTTGATTCTGCAGAGCAAACACGCTGCTGTTGGTGAAGGCCCAAGACAAACAAAGCAACAAGGCGGAAGTCCAGTGTGGACAGGGACCCCCATGAGAGCAAGGTGAAGCATGGAGATGAGAGCCAGCGGGTTGGGCTGTACGCTGATTAGGAGACAGCTTGCTTGTTAGGTGAATGTCAAACACAGCAGGGCTGAGAGGCAGCCCATCACCATGCTGGGACGGAGAAGCCTGGACGACCTCCATGTTTCCCAGGCTGGCGTAGTCGGCATGATCAGATGGACTAGCCGGTTCGCTAACCCGTGGCAGAGCTGAGTAAATGTTTGGCTATTAGAGTTGATCCAGGAGCCGCTTAAGCTTTCAACTCTTGCACAGGTCACTTAGTCGGCTGGACATAATTGACATTCTCAAACCCTATTCTGGCTGGGCCCCCTCGTCGAAGCAGACAGTCAGGATGTAACACTTGCTGACCTACAGTACCTTGCAAACTACCTACGGTAATGTCCTTGTGTAGAACAGGTTCTTTTGTGCTACTTTTCACTCTACTTTTATGATTACTTTGAAGTCTTAGTGTAGTTACAGCTGTCAATCCTTCAGAGAATGACTGGATAACTGTGGTCTTGGAAATGACTTGAGTATAACTATTAAGCTTGAAGATTGTAAGGTTGCTATCCAAAATTAAATTAATACCTTACAGATGGTGATATTCCTCACTTGGACTACTTCAAAAGACTTCTATTTTCTATTGTATCTCTTTTTCCATGATATACTAATACATAAAACAAAGGGTAGTGAGAATTCTAGGTCACATCTTGTGCTTAGATGGAACACATTGTTCCTAACTGAACATATCGTGAGAATTTATCTGTTTCAGGAGGGCTACGGTCCAGTTTGGGGCTCAGCTCTACTAGTCAAACCTAATTAGGTGATTTCGGTGCAAAAACACACCTAATTCACCAAACACATGGGTTTACTTTTCACAGGGGTGCTGGACACTATTGCATTCCTCCGTCTATGCTGCCCAAATCTTGATTTGTTGGAAAAGCAACCGTTAGAGTTAGAAATGGCTAAGGAGCCTTAAAATATATAACTTTGACACCCAACTTACAATCCTGGCCTTTCCTGAACACCACAGATTAACATAAAAAAAGTACCTCCTACATCTGGCACCAGAGCGAAGAGTGGAAGCCCAGTCTCCTTTACGCCTCAAATGCAGCTGAATACACACAACATTAGCAAAGTGGCTAATCTGGTCCCAGACCACATCTGGCCCAGGTCAGGGAGCCAACAACAACATTCTCCGGGCAGAAATCCAGCCATACTGTTCCTGGTGGTATGATGAAAAATGGCCATGGTTATTATATGGGTGGATGCTGCGTGAGGCACGTGACAGGCTGGCGCTCAGTCGCCAGTGTGACTGTTCAATTAGGCACGGTTTTCATGTGCACACACAAACTTGCACACAAACACAACGTGGCTGACACTCTGAAACAGCCCTGATGTACCCGCTGCTGGACGCCCACACAGCATTCACACCACTAGAACAATATACACCACACACACACACACAAGCCTCCACAAAGCTCGCAAACAAAGCAGGCCCAACATCAAGGCTGGTTTTGGAGCCTGCGTGGTGCTTGGTTTTAATACCCAGTGACACCCTGACAGAGAGACTTTAATTATGAGAAATGCATGCAGCTTGATTGCCTGACATTAATTAACTCTCGCTGTCTATTACCTGCAATGCTCTGGCAGCCTCTGCTGCCCACTCATATAAGAAGAGTGGTTTGTTTAGAGAAGTGAGAGAGAAAGAGAGTTAAGACTAACAGAGAGTGTTGATGTTTGAGAACGTGTGTGTGAGAGACCATGTGCGCCTCGTGTCATACACCAGGCATGCAGGCGTTTGTGCGGTGTGCGTGAGACAGAAATAGGAGGACAGGTGTTGAAGGAAAAGAAGCAGCAAAGAGGAGGAGACGAAATGACAAGAACAGGAAGCAGCCAGATCTAATGAGACAAGAAAAGACTGGTACAAAGTAGAGAGACTGAGAGACAGAGAGAAAGAGAGGAGAGGAAAAGCGAGGTAAAAGGGGGACAACAAGTTCTAACTAAAAAAAAAACAAAAAAAAAACTCCCGTCATCTTCTGCTGGCGACATCGACTGCAGAACTAAAGCAGAGGAACTGGATCCAGGTTGCGTTTTCTTCACAAAAACAAAAGTAATTGAGCCACAAGTCATTAAACAAAGCCATAAGGTGCCTTCACAATGCTCTGGTAAGCTCAGACAAGACTTATTTCACCAGTTCGTGAGAAGAAGACAACGAAGAAGAAGAGGAGAGCGGTGCAATTCAGTGACGGAGCAGGATGAATTGCCATGACAATGCAAGCAGGAGCTAGGGTTCTGCATGGTAGAGCAAGAACTCACAGGAGATGTGATTAAAACAAGCTTGAATGGAGGATTGTGCAAGTGTGTGTGTGCGCATGTGTGTGTCTTTATTAGGGATTGCACTCGTATGAAGGCTCTGTCTGTTCCTGTGCATAGCGTGGGGTATTCTCGGTAATAGCCGAAAATTCTTCTACGGTGAGATTGCGTCTGGCTCCAGCTGAGATGGCACATCAAAGCGCCAGAGCTGCTGTGGGGAATTACGGGTAAGCAGGCACAAGCACTCATCGTGGCATTATCCAGAATGCCATCTCGCACTATTATTAACTCTCCTCGGGCAAGATGGCAGACGACCAGACAGCTTTGTGTTCTTTACAGCATGGACAGATGCTTGCATAACCTGAGAAGCTGTGTGTTCCATATTGTGAACGTCAATGTTCTCCAGCGGCCGACTAATCTGATTGCAGTGGCACTTGTTAAGAGATGGGATCTATATATTCGGCAGGAAGTGATGCCAAACATAGATATATATTGTGATGGCTAGACGACTGGTCCAGAACATCTCCGAAACATCCAGCAGGAACCTATCAAAAGCACTTCAAGGAAGTACGACTACAACAAGTGACCGGTCATGGGCTTCCAAAGTCCACCTCACCTTGTTGTCAGATACCACAGCCCTGTGGACCTACACAGTGTTAGGTAGGTGGTTTTAATGTTATGGTTGATAAGTGTGTATATCAGCAAACACTGTGTTCTAGCCACAATGGTATAAATATCTGACATAAAAGTAAATGTGAATTCCCCAAACAGTCCCCATTCCTCACTTGCCTTCCACACTGCAGCCATGCATAGTGCAGAAGTCAATACTAAGACCACAGGAACTTTTTTCTTGGTCGATTCTTCCTCTTTAGCATTGCTCTCCACGCTCCCAGCTCAAACCAGGCCCTCCTCAGAGGCAGCAGGTCCATGCAGGGCCACGGTGGTGGACGACATCGGCCCTGCTGCCTGATTAAGTCTTTCTGTGCTCCACCCCTCCAGAGGGCGAGGCAAGCCGGGGCATCCATCTTCTTTAAGCAGCTAGCGCCACGTCCCGCTAACTGCAAGATTAAGCTCAGCTAACCAACTCTCTAAATCCTCTTTACTGCTCAGGGGGCCAAGCATGTCGGGCCGAACCACAGAAGTGACCCCCCACACCCACCTCCTTCAGGCTCCCTCACCTCCGTCCAGCCACCTGCCCAAGCTTCCTTGACCCGGCCTGGCCATGCATAACCGGTGCCGGTCGATTGATAGATCGGCCCGTCCAGGCGGCGGTAACTAAATCAGCCGATCCCGATGATTCAGCAGTGGCCTGGGAGCTAGGGCCTCAGTCACCAATCACTGGTCACCACCAGGC
The DNA here is from genome assembly GCF_030463535.1 of Salminus brasiliensis. Taxonomy (NCBI): domain Eukaryota; kingdom Metazoa; phylum Chordata; class Actinopteri; order Characiformes; family Bryconidae; genus Salminus; species Salminus brasiliensis. Next base: position 21,724,207 of record NC_132901.1, on the reverse strand, counting down.
CAGACAGGTATGGACATTCGCCTGTCACTCGGACTTAATTTATCGCTGGCCGCAACATTGATTAACCTTGCGCCCATACCACCAAGCCAAGCCCCAAAGGAAGGCTCCTTGGTTAGGAAAGAGAAGAGGGGGGGATAACAAAACTGTTTACTCCTGTGTGTAACACACACACACACACACACACACACACACACACACACACACACACACACAAAATCATATCCCAATATTATTACCACCTACCTAATAGAGGGAATATCTACCCTTGACATGGGTGACCCTAACGAAAGGTCAGACACTGTGGCATGGACTGTATTAGGTGATGGAAGCTGTGCATTATAGAAGTGAACTGGTTCACAGTGGCAGGCCGATTGCTCTGTACCACTCACCCTGTACCGGTCATCATTCCCCTCTGGCATCAACGACCTGTGGGGCTCCACTGTTATGCCATTCGGAGGCATGCAATGTGCGAGAAGTCTATTCTTGGTAGACCCTCACTACTGCGGCTCTAGAACATCAGAGCTTTTCAAGATGCCCCCCCCTTTGCCCGCTGTCAGAGCATTAGGACCAACTCTGGTTTGGAACGAACTCGACCCGGGACATCACAGATGCAATGCGACGGGGTTTGCTGCACATATGAATAAGCAAGCACACCAGTCAGTTGTGGAAGAGCGCAAAATGATCGTTGTGGGCAAAGGACAGGACTTGACCGATGTCCAAAAGGGCATGGAATTAGGGTACCAGGCAAATGGTGGCAGCCAGCTTTATGGGATGTTCTAGAGTGTATTTTTACCTCCATTCCTGAATGAGGTGGCCCTGTGGTTAAAAATTTACCTTTGCCATTTTTAATACTCTACATTGTAGCCCATTCCAGCACACAAAAAGTCCCGACTCTAATATTTACTGTGCAGAAAGCATCGACTGACAATTCCTTTTTCCCCCCCACAGATTTCAAAATATTTTCCTCCATGCAGTTTTGGTCCAAATTTACCATTTCTTTGTAAAATCTGTAGTGCAACTGCAGCTCACAAAATGTCACACGAGTGATCTTTGCTTTCCAGAGCACTGTTTTTTTCTTCCTTTTTTTCCATTCTCAGTCTAGTTTTCGTTCCCTACTAAAACCACCTGTTTTATTTATTATTATTTTATTTTTTGGCTCTTCCCTTTTATTCCCACCGGTTCTTCTGCCTAAAATCTACTTTTGTCACAAATGAAAAGTAGGACATTCAAGCACAAAACGCCAATCTTTACTTTCTACAGCCATTGCTATTTATTCCACATTCCCTTTCTTCAACTAAGAACAGAGAACGTATCCATATGATGTATTCTGAGCTGAAGTCATGAGCTGAGCGTGTGCTGTACTCAATTCTCAGCATCAGCATGTGCAAAATGAAGGCCGTGCCACATCCACAGCATGGCCACTGAGTGCGAAATTGAAAATACTGCATTATCTTTCACATTATTTCGGAATGAAAACTCTCCATTTTATGTGTTTATTCTTTTCTTCTGGAAATATGACCTATTTGTGAAGCATTGTGAATATGTAGACCAGCGGAGGGGCTTCCATTATTGTTCATTATTCCTTGCAGTAAAAACGCATCCATACCATTCAGTTAACAAAATGATGTTTGATTAATATGCTTGGATGCTTAGTTTCCAGAGCTACATACTACACTCCAATACACAACAGTGCTTCAAAGGGTTCTGTAGAAGAAGCACTGTTGCTTCCATAAAGAAGTACTTTGCAATAGAGATGTGTAGGTTACCTTCGCATTGGTAACCTTTAACTTCAGATCCTTAAAATGTTCTTTATCCTCTTTATGCTTCTTTATGTACCCAGAGATTGTTTCTCAATGGCATCACTCAAATCTGATCAGCCATAACATTAATACCCCCTGCCTCATATGGAGTAGGCCCCCCTCGTGCCACTACAACTGAGCTGAACATTGTGAGAGGCATGTACAAGACCTTTAAGGTGTGAGGTAGAGCCTCCATCAGCATCAATGAGTCTTAGGTGCCCATGACCACTGCATAAGGAGAACACAACACAAGACCTGCCTGATGTTTTTTTAGATGTTCTGACCCAGTCTTCTAGCCATCACAGTTTGTATCTTGTCAAAGTGGCTTAAATTTGTACCCTTGCCATTTTTTTCTGCTTTTAACACAAGCACCTTCAAGATCTGACTGTTCCCCTTAACAGGCGCCACTGTAGACAAAGATAATCAACGTTTCTGACTTCAGCCATAACATTAACACCACTGGCAGGTGATCTGTGTGAATATACTGGCAATATTCTTACCACCACATGGTAAAGTGCTGCACTAAAATCCACAACATGGAGCTATAGACTATATCCACAACATGATCCATACCCAAGGGCGTTCTGAGCATTCCTCTTGTAGCTTTCTTCCATAGATGACACATTTCTGGTCTCATTACTCATGGACACTTCCGACTAAATATATTCCACCAGTGTCATCTAGCAGATTCGCGGCATTTCAACACATGCCTTCACTTTCAAAAGCTTCTGACAGACACTAAAATTAAGACACATTCAGACCACAAAACGACTGCCGCGAGCAACATGTTAAAGTATGCCATTTTAAATGGGAGTCCCAGAGCCCGTAATCATATCGTCATGTGTGTTCATATGTACGCTAAGGCTTCCAAAACTAAATCGGTCATATGAATGTATGTGAAAATATCCATTTAAATGTGCAGCACATTTGAAGTCACTCCATACATGATTCAGCCTGGTTAGACGCATATGACAGCTCCAAGCACACTGAAGGGCATCTCGCTGCTGACTATAAATAAAAGAAACAACCAATCTTACTTAAATTGCAGATTTAAATGTAGGGATATTTTGTCATATCTCAAAGGAGGCAACTTTACAGGAAAAGACTTTTAATTTCTTAACTTTCAATGGAAGTCAATGTAAAAAGATTTCATTCCAAGTCATTTTTGGAGCATTTCTACTGGTCCAACTCTTTCCCAGTAGCTAGGAGGAAGGAGGGTGAATGCTACCATGTGCCTCCTCACATAAAGCAAACCAACCACATCATCTTTAACTACCGCAGTTGCAACATCATTGGACAGCTGGATTTTCTAGGAGAACACCAACAGTCAGTTCGGTTACATCAGCTAAAAAAAAGGCCAATTATGCTCTGTAGGACTCCCAGTCACAGGTAGCTCTGGCTTCCCTGGGAGCTGAACTGGAGAGCCCCAGGGCAAACATTCAGACAGTTGCACCACTCAGGATGTAATGAAGCAAACAGCTAGTTTAGGGGGTGCTACTGAGTACCACTAGTTGTGCTAGTTAGCATTTCTTTCACTTTAACTAGGCTGTTCATATAGCCATGCACCATTTTACTGGCTTGAAGCATAATATCGATGGCTAGGGGACAACCAAAAGCCTAAAAAGGTCTATGCATGTGATAGCCATCACATCTCTAGGTTGAGAACAAACAATATATTTAACAAAATATTAGAATATTTGGCAACCAAAGAAGGGATATATTCAACTTTAATTTAAGGTGATAGCCCTAAACACAACAGTGTCAAATGAAATCAATGAGGAATCAAGCCCATTTTGTGACGTTTGAAGAAGCTCAACAGGTTGCATAGTGATGAAGGACCTCCTTCAAGACTTGTACGGCCAAGCCTTCAAGAATGGTTCAGGAACCTGTGGACTGCTGCCCATTTCACCAACAGATCAAAGCCTAATTGGATTTACAAAATAACCCCTGCAGCAATTCCCAGCTCTAAAGAAGTCCAAAAAAACCCAAAGACAACACCCTTACCACATGCATGCTGCTGTCAGCCAATCACGGCTGCGGGTCATTACGCATTCAGACGCATGCTGAATTCTTCAAAGAGCAACTGAGGTTACTGAAACCACTCAAGTCAAAATAACTATCCTATCTATTACGCTCTCGCTGGGCCACCCCATGGGCAACACTCATTTTCTCCTGTACAGCAAAATAAACTATTGAGAAAAGTCCAATTATTTAAACGCAAGCTGCAAACTCATGAGAAATTCGAGTGAACCAAAACTTGCTTCAGCTCCATCTTTATATTTAATGAAATAATTTGTTTATTTCTTTATTTTTTTCCCACATGAACCCTGGCGTGGTAGCGAGACTCCAACAATACCCTCTGATACACAAAACAACATCCTCTTCCTCATTTCTCCTCTCCTGCTTGTTTATATTTATTTATTTCGCTATCGTGGTTCGATGGCCAGAGGCTGCTCTCGGCCTCACAGCTGTAGCTCCCGAACAGCGGCTCCTGAAACTAATGAAGCGTCTTGAGCTTGCTGAGCAGCAGTTGCTGTTATGTGGAGGGAAGAAGGAACAGCTGCTTCAGGACAAACAAAGATAATGAAATACTGAGAAAACACAATGAGTGCGGAGAGGGGGTGTGTTTTAGCCCTTTCTAAATGGTCTGAAGGTCGAGGAGGCCCCTAAGCTGCTTTACAAGCAGTCTTTACTGCCTAAGTTCGAACAATTCAAACATCCATTCCATAATCTGCAGAAATATAAATGGCTCAGTGGTCGTGAGGTCAAATGCCAAGTCATGCTGTTTTGCCATCAGCAGCCAGAGTCAGAGAGAGCGCAATAGGCTGAGTAGCTAGATGCCGCTCTCTTCCCTCCTCACTTAAAACGATGTTGCCCGGCACAGGCGTCTGTTAGCTGGTGCAGCGGAGCAGGGGACTGGGGTCTTTCGTCCGAACGTGTCAGCAGCCTGGCAATTTCGCATCTGTGGCAGTTCGTAAAGAGGAGATGGGTGGCTTCACATGTATGGGAGCATTGCTAGTGCTGGGGGGAGTTATGAACGAATGGATTAACTGGCAGTACTAAGAAAAGGAAACAATTCAACAAACAAAATAATAATACAAATAAAAATTAAATAAAAATAAACAAAAAAAAGTAATTTAATAGCAATGAATTGTATTTTATAATATTTTCCATGTAATTGTATTTTACAAAATTGTATAGAATTTATTGCACCACTGGAGAGTAAATAGTAAAGTCATAGAGGCAGCATGAGTTTTACAGCCGCTATAACAGCAAAATGCACCCCTTCTGCCCCATCCATGGGGATTACACCAGTGAGTTAGTGAGTAAGTGTGTGTCTGTCTGTCTGTTTTCCTGTCTGTCTGTCTGCCTGTTCAGTATACCAAGGCCAGCGCGATCCTGTTCAGACCCTGTTCAGCAGCACTAGGTTTGCTTCGTGGAGGAAGATGCTGTATCATTTTGTTTGTTTATTTGTTTTGACTGAAGTCATTTCACATGTGGCAGCCCTGTGCAGGCACCTGCTTGTTTCTTAAACTCGTGCTGTTCCAAACACAAGAGCTGCCGGGCTCCCCTGCTATGACTGGCAAGATACCCCACAGACAACAAATCCCAGGCCTGCACGTTGCACGCTCTGCTGAAATATGATGGCGAAAATATGCAGCACCTGGGACAGCCAAAACAGTCACTTCTAGACAAAAAAAAAAGTTTGAAATCTCCACTTTTAGCCAGTTTAGTTCAGGGTAAAAAAAGTCCAAACTTAAACTGATGCAGTAACTGATTACAGAGCATTTTGAGAGTCAACTCTTAACTTCCTAAGTTCTGCTAACTCACATTTTTTACTTCTACATCTCAATTTGGTAAACAATCCATATATTACGTTCGGCCTCAAGTAAATAAGCTGCAGCTGAATTTGATAACATATTACAAATAAATAAACAAAATATTCCCATCTGAAAGTTAGAACTCCCCCAATCACTTTTGACAATGAAGCACTGAGCCCTTGCTGGGTATAGGACGTATGATCTCCTCACACTCAGTGAGCAGCAGTTGAAACGTAGGGTCGTTCTACATAGAAACAGTTCTGAGTAAATGTACCTTCCTCTTCTTTCTTGAACACAGAAATGTACATGGCTTCACAGCTTTAGAGTGGACAGCAACTGTCTAACTGCCTGCTTGTCAAGAGACTCAGATGATAAGCATCATTAGCATGATTCATAAGCATGAACCTCATTAAACCACAGCTCTCCAAGGTCAGGTGTCTGGGAATAGGAAGGCCTCTCCCATGTGATGTGGTTCTAACCTGCAGATATGAATAAACCAAGGGGAGGAGCTACAGACTAAACATCTCACACAATATTTAATAGTTTATTGATAAGTCATTTATTGATGTTTTTGAGGCAAAACTAAGATAGAAGTAGTAAGACTTGAGTTAGAAGGGGGTTTAATTAAACTAAGCAACCACTCTAACCCTGTAACCACTTACTGCATCATGTTAAGTTGGCATATCCTTATTAGCTTTAGCGTGAAAAATTGTTTATTACTATATTTTTACAGTGCTGCAGAACCTTGCATAAAATAAAGTAAGCAAGATAATTCAGTTTAAAAGGAATTAATCAAATTAATACATAAAATAAAAAAGCTTGCATGTGCCCACACTGCTAAAAAAATAAAAGTTCTTCAATTTAAAAACTTCAAGAATCTTCAAGAAAAGGTTTTTAGAAGATAAATGTTTCTTAAAGGTTCCTCAAAGCACCTTAAGAGGCTCCTCCTCAGTTTATAGCTGAAAAATCTCCTTAGAATGATGAAGAGAGCTGTAGAAGCATCAAACATCAACAATGATCTGAATTTTAAAGGTCTCAAAATACTAAATACAAATATGTAACACCTAAAATGCTGTATGCCACCAAGTTCATGACACTGACATCTGCATTTTGTCATTTGTATTATTGACAAAAACAAAAAAATGGTGACTTTAGAGCAGCAACAGATGCAAAAGCCACTTTTGTTGCTGCCTGTCTCGACTCCAAAGAGCTGGTAATTGAATTAGGGGTGTATTTAATATCCCTCATTTCCCTTCATGGGGGCCGCATACAGACCTGGCAATTGCACATTAGATTACGGCTGAGAAAAGTCCATTGATCAGAGCATGGTGCCACAGCCAGAGACCCTTTATTGATACTAACTGAGTCAATATTAGTAGAGATTTGCCAATGGCTTAATGGCCATAAAGAGCAGCTCACAACACACATTTGCACACACAGACACACAGACAAACTTTGTGGATTACTGGATTACAGACTTTACAGATTACATGCACAGAAATCTAAATCCCCTCAGTCTGAGTCAGCAAGACGTTCAATGAAACTATAATGAAGGGACAAAAATAGCAATTAGAAGTCACACGGGACCCTTAGGACCCTACAGTCGCAAGAAAATTACACAGCCTCTCTGATGGGCATTCTCTGAATACTACATAAAGATCCAGATGTGACCAAATGGCAGTTGGACTACTCTGAGCCTTCAACAGACATTGTAACCGCATGGTCAACCTGTTTTCACAACCAAATTTCAAAACCAAAACTATGTCCTTATTCACCTCATTGAAAAGAGCGTGTCATACCAATTACATACCATTCACTAGGAGGCAATGTTGTACAAAGCATTTGTTGTAACTAGATACTAGACTTGAATTATTGTATTACATTGACTAATCTGTAATACTTGTTAGTTCAGGCCTAGAATTACCCCAGCTGGTTGACTTGTGTATCTACTTCCTATATAAGCCCCCCCCTCCTCCAAAAAAAAAAAAACACACACTTGAGCTAAATGAGGATTACTAAAGTATAGAGACGTAGGCTTGGGACAATGTGCTTACATACTTATTTACACAACTGTTATCAGTTCATATTCTGCTACTTCTACTGAAATAAACATCCACTTCTAGCCCACCAGCAAGCAAAGAATAACAATAAGTGGATGCCAGTTAGTGTAATTTAACTCCTATTAACTCCTATTAAGCCCCACTAGCTTTGATTAAGCACTACGTATTCATTGTTGCTTTCATTTATTAATTTTCAATTATTATTTTTCCATATAAAGCATTCCTTTTAGCAAGCACAAATATAAATAATGAACATACAAAAATGGAAAGTACGCAAAAAGTGGGCCTCCCATACATAATTGTAACTTCATAAGCAATTACAGGCATAGTTACTCTCAGCCTGAAGCCTGCTGCAATCTTGGTGATAAAACTTGGTCTTAAGTTTGTCTGCCACACTGTACAAAATGATGGCTATTACTACTATGGCCAATGTATTTGATGCTGATGTGAGCTGTATGCCAGATTACATGATAAAGACTGCAGGAAAATGACTTCACTAATAGCTTCATTCAGTCGTTAATGGTCACTCATGCAATCACAGTTTGCATGGAGTTGCATTTAAGACATGCAGCTCATCCAAGAGTATCCAGATTTTTTTAAAAAGGAGAGTTGTCAGCCTTAGTTTCATTAAATATGAACAGTTAACAGTAATTAGCACTGTGTATTTATAGTTCTCCATGATGCAGCTCAGGAATCGTTCAAGTTTTGAAAGAAGTCTAGATGGTAGACCTATTGGTCCAGTCATTATTAAAGTTTGCTACAATGTACATACGATGTAGTATAAATTGCCAAAAAACAGACAGCAATAATATGCTTATGATGCCCACAATATCTATTATTTTGTTGAAATTTAAATTGAGGCACTTGAGACTCTTTTTTTTTATTTTCTAAAATTAGTAAATATTTTATTTACTTACTTCATCACTGATTATTATTAATAAACAAACAATGGATCCCAAGACTTCAGTGGACTTAGATATGTGATAACGTAAAATGCTATGTTATCAACAGTGTCCTGAGAGACCTCTAGGTTGAAGCTTCTTTAGCATCATATAGACTAAGCTTTTTTTTTTTTTTAAGATTATAATTGCTAGTGTCTCAATCAAACGATAGATGCTCAGTAAGCACCACCCCCAGTCCACAGGACTCTTGACAATAAGGCAGACTGCTTTTACAATTCCTTGTACTTCATTTTGTAGCCTTTTCTCAACATGAGGTAAAAATGGGTAATGGCGCAATCCCGTTTATAAGCCTACACTACATCTGAAAGTGCCAGGCAAACGTTTGTGGTGATATAAGATCAAGTCAATGGACCACATGCTACTAACACAAGGTTGTGTTCCTTCCTGCTGTAAAAAATCCTGCTGTGTTAGAGAAAGCTTAAAAGGCCGCTGGACTCACATTGTTCATGTATTCGCTGAGCAGGTCTTGCAGGGCCTGGCGAACAGCATTGCACTCTGCCACGATGCGCTCGCGCCGGTCGTCCCGCGTGCACGACGAGTCGGCCATGAGGGCAGCGCCACTGATGATGCTCTCCAGACGCTCCTCCAGAGACGGCCGGAAACGCGCCTCGCTGAATGTCAACGGGTCCAGAATGATCTTATTCTGAACAGAGAGAGAAGGGAGAGAAGAGAGAAGGGTTACACATGAGGTAACTCCACATGACAAAGCATCTGAATAAACTGTCTGCTGAGCGTCTGATCATGACATTACTTTTTACAGGAGGTACAAGAGTTGTTTATCTGCTCACATAAGGTCAATGAATGAAGGAAACTTTGGACATACAGTAAAAACTGTTGCCTTTAGCCAGACTGTTAGTGTTCCCAAATGTACAGATCTGCAGTACGCAGCAGCAGAAAGATCTAAAATTAAATCAACAAATCTTATTTACTGCACTCTTGCTGGGTGACTGCATGAACGACACTAATTTATATCTATATTTACATTTCTATTTTTTATATCAGTCAAATGCACCCTGCAAACTCTTTAAATATTCAAAATATTCAAATTCAGGGCAAGTAAATGTTTATTGTCCACATAAATACTGATATGCTAAGATATGCTGCCTCGTCCACCAAAAAACGCCTTTTTTTTGTCATCCTTCCCTATTTACTTTGAATGACTCAGCAATGGGTTGAATATACAATACAGTGACAAAAGTATTGGGACAATGTTTCCCAAGGGTGAGGGAAAAAAAAGTTTAGGGAAGGTCTTCTACTAGATTTCAGGGCATTGTGGTGAGGATTGGACTGAGGACAGGATGTTAGAGGATGATCACCACTCCACCTCACCGCCAACTCCCCAACTGGATGGAGCAGCACCATCATTTCAGAGAACACAGTTCCACTGTTTCACAGCTCAATGCTGGGGGGTTTTATAATCCTTTAAGCTCATGGCGCCTATAGGTTCACACTGCTTCAGAGAGTCCTATTCTACTGGCAATAGGGACTACACAAGCTGTGTGTGCACTGTGTGCAGCTTAAAGCAGCTGAATGCATTCATTACAAGGAGTGTCCACAAACATTTGGACATATAGGACATAATGGAGATACTGGTGAACCAGTATAGTTACCAGTTATGAACGAACGGAGTCCTAGAATGACGCCCTACTCATGATAAAAAAAAAAAATAATACAGTGGGCATTACGGCAGTCATGACATGAAAGATATAGAGTTATGTGGGTATAACCCAATGTCATCAGACCTGAACTAAAGGGGACGACGGTGGGAGGGTGGGGGATAATAGAGGCAGGATCGGTTTGGCACGGTATGTGGCGGCAGACGGTTCAGGGCAATGTTCTGGAGCCTGGAGGCCGTGGAAGCAGAAAGGTGACCTTCGAGGCGAGCTCCAGGGCCTTGGTTACAACCAGCCTCGGCGTTTAATGGCCCCGTTAAGAGCAGAACGCAGACTCCAGAGCCCTTGTGCTTTTATTGTTCCAAAGTTTGCCACAAAATAGAGGTTTTACGGTCGCTACAGCAAGGCGGGGGAGAATTACCATATTGATGGTAGTGATATTGTTTTATGGCTGTACAATTTGAATATGCCGTCCGCAGCAGTTTAGAGCATTAGCTAGGGGGGTATTTAATAGGGATGGAATATATATATGTATGTGTGTGTGCACATAGATATACGTGTGTGTGTTGAGAAGGTTGGGGTGTTATGTTTGACAATCAGCTTGAAACCCACTAGAGGATATATGGTATTGCAAAGAAAAGTAGAAATCCATTTCAGCTGTTCACAAAGGAATACCTTTAGCTCTCCTCAGTGCCGTTAAAATTCCCCTTTATGCTATCCATTACATTTTCAAGAGTAATGACGTCTATATATACAATATATGTCTAAATGTTTGTGGACACCCCTTCTCAAGAATGCATTCAGCTACTTTAAGTTGCACCCATTGCTGACACAGACTTGCAAATCTACACACACAGCTTTTCTAGTCCCTGTACAGAAGTACTGCCCATAGAATAGGACTCCCTAGAGCAGATAACCATGAACCTACTGGCACCATGCTTAATTGCAGACGTGGGCTACAGGGGTATAAAAAAAGGCCCACAGCATGGAGCTGTAGAGCAGTGCAACTGCATTCTCTGAAATGATGGATGGTGCTCCATCCACTACTTTTGGGATGAGCTGGGCAATTAGGGATGAGGTGGGCTGGTGGTCATCCAAAATTCTGTCCTTATGTAAAGCTCTTGTCGCTGAATGCAATCAAATCTTCACAGCAATGCTCTGAAAAACTTCACCTGGACTGTAGAGACAGTTCATCTGACCAAAGCAGGAAGAACCCCATTTTTTTAATATTCTGGATTTCAAAAGAAACACTAAATGAGCAGGCGTCCCAATACTTGCGTCCATATAGTTATTAATACTAGCACTGAGTAGGTCCCCCTTATGCGGCCACAACAGATCTGACCATTCAAGGCTTGCACTATACGAGACCTCTGAAGCTGTCCAGGGGTATCTGGCAGATCTGCAGTCCTCCAAGTTGTGAGATGGGGCCTTCACTTTTGGTAGGTACTGACTACTGCATACCAGAAAACCCCCCACAAGATCTGCCTGATGTTCAGATGATGTTCTGACCCAGTTGTCTAGCCATGACAATTCGGTTCTTGTCAAAGTAGGTCAGGTTCTTATGCTTGACCATTTTACCTGCTTAACACCTTCATCACCTTCAAGAACTGACTGTTCACTTGCTGCCTAATATATCCACTCCTTGAAGAAGATAGTCTAGTATAGTTTTTCACTTCACCTGTCCTAATGTTTTGGCTGAGTTAAGAGGTAAGAACAGAGACTAAACCAGAGCAGAGCTTCTTTCCCATCAGTTTAAATGAGAGGCGAAATCAAAACAGCTGCAGCTTTTGATTGGAGAGCGCTGTGAGTGACGCTTGCTCAATCTCACAGCACTTGCCATCATGACCCTAAGCAAAGCAAAGGCTCATTAGATGTAATGTAAGCATCCAGCTATTCTATAGGAATCTGAGCACAGCACCACCACAAGTTCTATTACGTATGAAAGTAATGTCCATATCGAACACAGAGAGCCTTATCTTATTGGCTGTTATGGGAGGAAGCGGCTGCGCTGGGTGGTTTATGAGGCCATCACGATGCCTGTATCATTTTCATTACTGTTCATTGTTGGCTGATTTGCGGTGTACGGATTCCGCTGGTAGGGTGCCCTTGTTCTCGGCAGCCATTTACACACTCGGCATATTTTTACATGTTCTCTCATCTGGCGAAAGGGCACAGACATAAGCGCTGCATGGCTGCCGCCTGCAAAATTCAACAGGGCTGTCAGGGAGAGGAATACGTTCAGCACTCTGCAATGAATGATACCACTTTGGCTTTGCGAGAGCAAATGTGGATATTAATAAATATTTCTCACAAAAAAATAGAGCAAGCTATTACTTTCCGCCTGGCTATGCAAACTCAGTCCTGAAGTTAAGCCATTTCTGAAGTTGAAACTAAAAAAAGTACGAATCAAAGATTTATGTCACAAGATGTGGCAACTTAGGCCAGGCTATGCATCTTAAAAGACAGATTGGCTCTACAGCTAAGTGCCACTTATAAATGGCGACCAATTTATCCAGTACAAATAGAGTTATAAGGGATACAGAACGCACAAATAGAAACACGACTTCTGGAAAGTGCAAGGAGACGGCAGTGGAGATATTCAGTGCCGTATGAATCTATCTTTAAAGCATGAGGAGGGAATGAGGGAAATGCCAGTTACATTCATAGTGCAGCATGACACACTTATTTACCAAAGAAGCCACAATAGCACAGACAGAGAGAAGTGGGGTCATTTTGGGCTGGACTAGATGGGTATTAGGGCTAGAACCTTCCAGTAACTTTACATTAAGATATTTAGGGCTGGTTTCCCAGACAGGGATTACGCCTAGTCTTGGACTACAGAGCATTCTGAATAGTGATTCTGCACTGAATGTTAAATTTAGTCTAGGACTAGGCTTAATCCCTTTCTGGGAAACCAGCCCATATATTCTGAGAGTCTAATTGGCAGGACAAGACAGCAGACTCTGATACAATAAGCCCATTCTTGTCCAACCACTAAGCCTAGTATTACTAGTATTACACCAAAGGAATTATTCATTGTGTAGGTACATCACCTGAAAGGCAGTAAGTGTTCATTAACTCAGTAAAACACTTATAATAGAAACAAAATAATATTAACATACACTAAAAAAGTAGCGGTTTTCCATCACTACTATTTATTCTACTATTATTTATAGCTATTCTCAAACACCTAGTTTGGTAAATCAGTGCTTAATGATGGTAAATCACGTGAGCTGCTGATGGAATTGATGGAATATCCACACTCTGGCTGATGGGGGCGTCCAGGAGAAATCTGCAACCAAGCTTCGTTCTTTAAACTAGCTCACAAGACCTCAACTACTTTCCACAGAGAAAGTAGAAATTTTGAGAAATTCTTGTTTCTTTTTACTGTATTTATGTTTACCTGCATCTGTTCTAATGGGGTCTGGAGTTTTTACAGTAAAAACTGTTACTGCTGAGAGAAATTGTTTATAATAATGTGCTTAGATGCCTAAAACTTCTGCATTGTACCGAACCATGGATGAAAATCTAATGCCACCATTGACCATTTCCTTCAGTTATGTATTTGACATTTTTTTATCCTATAAATCCACCCAAATGTATTATTACCATCAAATTTGGATTTTGTTCTGCTTCTTTAAAACCCAAATTCCCATGTGACCAAAAATCATATCTAATATGATAAATTATGTGATAAAAACTTACTTCTTAGTCATATTTAAATTTGACCAAACAGAAGAAATTAGAGTAATTGTATATAGACATTTTTCTTTGTCATTTTACTTGTCAAATTTGTCCCTTCTTTCTCCCAGTACAGTACTGTCAATAAACCCTCCCATTCGTAGCTCCCTCAGCATTCGAATTGCTCCTGACACTAGGAGCCAGCCACTGCCTCTTTCTGTGCTGCATCGGCGGTCAGCTAACACACAGAGGAAAGTGTTGGGTCCCCAGCCCTGTCGCACCAGCTAACAGACCTAACTTGACCTAATCTAAACACAGAACTAACCTGTGCCAGCCAACATCACTTAAGCACCATCTACCCACACTGAGAGAGGATGGCCTATTGTGCTCCCTTGGACTTCGGCTGCTGATGACAAAGCCTCATGGCCCGGGATTCGAACTGTGTTTAAAGATGAATACAATTAAATAAATGTAAATTCTGATGCATTAATGTTGTATTTATATATAATTTTCACTTAATTAATGCCAATTGGCAAAACAAGACAGTAGAGCCTGGTACGATACAGACTACCTGAGCTATTTCGGCCTGACTTCTCTCCTGGACCACACGCACTCAGCTCAGTGGACATATATATGTGAGTGTGTGTGTGTGAGTGCCAGCCATGGCTGGTTATTAGAGTCAAGAGGGCTCATGGTAGCTCACTGCATGCCGATCTGATTGAGTTGCACACACATCACCTGCTCCGTCTTCACTGGAGGCCTGGGAACAAACCCACTTTACTTTCAACAACACGCACTGCACCGACGCCCGGCCACCTGGGACAGGTGAGGATACATCTGAGCTGCTGAGTGCACATCAGTAGTGCTGTCTCTCATCATTAATATAACACATGAGAAACTAATGTCTGCCATACTGCTCCCATCCATGTGCAGTTAGACACATGAAACCCACATATATTACTACTTACAATGCGTAGAATTAGAATGAGGTGCAGAACATCAGCTGCAGATGGTTAGAACATGGTTGGAGAGGATTTTGGAGGAGCCTGTCTAATTTAAACCTCAGATATTTAGGCCATGTTCACACAGCTGGTGAAAGTGGCCCAAATCCAAAGTTTGCCATCATATGCGACACATATGTGACGAATAGCGCCTCATAAATATTTGGGTTGATGGGGTTTGATTAAAATGAAATTAGAAAGCAGAAATCGCTACTGCTACGTGTTTACGGAGATGAAAATAAAAAGCTTAATAGCAAAGTTTAATACAAACCAAAGACGCAAACAAAATAAATGGGCGTGGCTGAATGACAAGCTCGAACACATTCACCTAGATGTCAGCCACTGGAGCGCGCTGATAGCTCCTGTGATACTGTCGATAGATAGATTGATAGATAGGCAGACAAAGAGGTAGAAATACCACAAGCTCAACACCAAGGCATACTTTCCCTGTACTCCTTCACTCATACTCCCCAACCATCCTGCCTCAGATCACATCTAGCTCTCCCCATGCTGCTACTGTCATGTATATGGCAATACAAATATGCACACCTCTCCACTAAAACCAAACACGTACATTCCAGTCACCAACCACAGAGACAAAAAACACAGAGAGAGCACTACTGCAGACAGTGCTGTGTTTCAATCTGGAAGGCAGGACCATGCAGAGATTCCAATTCCATCTCTCTCTCCTGTCAATAAAATCAGTTCGATCGCACCGCATTCATCTGGCTGTTTCTTCTCCCTCTCACCATGCAAGTAAAGAAAAATAGTGTGGGATCGCGGTTAACAGCCCAAAACATAGGTGCGACACGGCAAACGCGAGGCATACTAATGAGTGGCTGAATTAACAGATTCTGGCAAAGTGGATGAACTTCAGTCTCGTGTTTGTTAACCCTTTAACATGCATGTCTAAATGTGCTCTAAAAGTATACATTTACACTGTATGCTCTATAACTTAGCACAAACTCAGCTTTAAAGTAATAGCAGTCACTGAACACAAACGTTCCTGCAGTAAACCTGCTGTTAAGCATAGAATCTGAAGTGTACTGCTAAACTATAAGGGCAAAAGTATTGGGACATCTGTTTATTCTTTATTTCAGGAAAGGCTTTCTACTAGAGTTTTGGAGGCTTTTGTGAAGATTTGATTGCACTCAGCAACAAGTAAGTTTAGGAGTTACTAATTTCAGGATGGTGGGTGATCACCACTATCTTCATCAACTGGTCACTTCAAATTGCTGCAACTATAATTTCCCTATATTTTGTCAAACTACTGTGTAAGAGCAGTAGAACAGGAGTTCTGTTGAGTGTGGTAGGCATTAGCACCTACAGTGAATTACATGACTCCACTGTCATGTAACACTCAACAGCAGACCACTAAAAGCGGTGTGTGTTGTGTGTCTATAAATTACACCAGAAGTCCAAATAGGAGGCATTCTGGATTCCCTACCATTTTGCATTTACAGCAATCTGGCTTCTATGGTAGTGGAATTTTCATCAGGACAAACATACACAATATGCCCATATGTTTGTTGACACTCCTTCCAATCAATGCATTGAGCTACTTTAAGCTGCACCCTTTGCTGACGCAGATGTGCTAATGCACAAATACACAGCTTGTCTAGTCCCTGTAGAAAAGCACTGCCAGTAGAATAGGACTCTCTGGAGCAGATAAACATAAACCTACTGACACCATGCTGCCTAATGCCAGGCGTGGGCTAGAGGGGTATAAAGCCCCCAGTATTGAGCTGTGGAGCAGTGGAACTGTGCTCACTGGAATGATTGATGGTGCTCCATCCATTACTTTTGAATGGAATGGGTTGGAGAGTTGAAGATGGGGTGGGGTGGTGAACATCCAATATCCTGACATCCAATCAAATCCTCACAGCAATACTCTTGATTTCAGAAGAAACAATGAATCAGCAGGTGTCCCAATACTTCATCACCCAAACCATCAATACTACAATGCATCATCGCTCTGAAAACAGTGTTTCAGTGAGATTTCTGTGTTTGCATCAACCAGGTTGCCATGAGAAACCAGCAAAAACGGAGGAAAGTCAAGAAGAAGAATGAATCAAACGCTTCACACGGCCCAAAAGGAATCATGAATAATCAACGCAAGAGGTGAAAAGAGTAAATGAGCATCACAAAGGCCCTCTGACTCCAAACTGAACTGCAAGACAAAAGAAGATTTTAAAAAACAGCTTTGAAAGGGCACGCTGTCCTAAAAGATCTCTATGGAAACAAATCCTTTGAATGAGAGTGGAGGTAGGAGGAGCTGTCCTTGGGGAACATTGTTATTCAGAGAGGAGCAGATTGCTAGCTCAGGAAGAGAGAGATGGTCAAGAAGAGAAAACAGGACATTGCTTGGTCCACATTTAGAGGAGTTAGTGTTTCTTGAAGTTGCTTCAAAGGATGCGAGATACCATAAATAGTCATTGCCTCACACAGCTAAAAGCAGTCCTCCTCTACTGGCTCTCCGTCTGGGCCAAAGCGAAGTTCTGTGTGCATTGTT
Organism: Salminus brasiliensis; assembly: GCF_030463535.1. Classification (NCBI taxonomy): domain Eukaryota; kingdom Metazoa; phylum Chordata; class Actinopteri; order Characiformes; family Bryconidae; genus Salminus; species Salminus brasiliensis. Next base: position 21,706,758 of record NC_132901.1, on the reverse strand, counting down.
ATTGTTGACAAACTATAGTTTGGAAAAGGAATCTGGGATTTGGGAAAAACTTAGAAAAACAAAGAGTCGGGGAATTAATTATATGCTTACCTTAATTAATTTCATGTGTGTATAATATGGCGTATACCATAGCATTATATAATCAGGAAATATGGCTCTAGCACATGTTTATTATGTTAATTGCTTTATGTAATCATGGATGTACAGATGGATGGATGAACAGATGGATGGATGGAGCATAATTGGCCTTACTCTCTCTGGGTTGGTAGCATTCCCCCCGAATCTCTCAGCTCAATCACAACTGGCACTCAGAGTTTCCTCCAAGCATGTTCAGCTGTCTAATGATGATGCGTGAGACTGGCTTCATGGGACTCAATGAAGCTCAACCTATTGGCACCATGCCTAATGCCAGGTGTGGGCTAGAGGGGTATATAGCCCCCCAGCATTGAGCTGTGGAGCAGAGGAATTGTGTTCTCTGGAATGATGGATGGTGCTCTATCCAATACTTCTGGGATGAGTTGGGAAGTTGGGGATGAGGTGAGGTTGTGATCATCCAACATCCTGACCTCCATAATCTCCAAAGCCTTTCCTTCACAGCAGAGACAGTTACTCCGACATAAGTAGGATAAACTCTTAACACCCTTGATTTCAGAAGGAACAATGAATAAAGCAGGTGTCCCAATACTTTTGACCATACAGTGTAGTGAACAAAACAAAAATATAACTAAAAGAAAAAGTTACTGTCTGCTTAATGACAGTATTTCACATGATACCTGACCTCCTAGTTCAGTGTGCTTGGCTGCTATGCCACAAAAGATGAGTTCGGTGTTCAGCGGCTCTCTCACTGGAGCAGCCTCCATCGTGTGTTAAGTCCCAGTGATCAAGACACTCTGGGGTCAACGCGGATCAATCGAGAACCACTGCAACCTCTCATGACTTCAAGATGTCGCAATGGTCGCCCTGGGGAGCTTTGCAACTTGCAATGCGAATCCTGGGTCAAATGGCAACATCTGGCCGCTAAACCCCAAGGCCTGATGCTCTGGGGTGCAACAATCAAAGCACAATGCACAAGATGATCACTGGCATCATTGACAGAAAGGTCAGCCTAACTGGTTCATGTCTAGAAGGTTCATCCATTGCTAGATTGTGCAATTGATTAAGCTAATGAGGTTTAATAGAGCTCAGGGAGATTGTTAAGACTATAAAGAACAATGTCCCACTATGTGTAGCAAGTGCATGTGTATTAGGCAGGGAATTATTGCAAATATACACCAATCAGCCATATCATTAACACCACCTGAACACCATCTCATCTAATATTCAGTAGGCCTCTGTTGTGCCGCCATTGTGACCATTTGAAGCATGGACTGCATTGGATCTCTGAAGGCATACTGTAGTATCTAGCACCAAGTAGTTAGAAGCAGATCCAACAAGTGCTGTGAGGCCTCCATGGATCACAGAACATGGTTCTTTTCTTGGACCACCTTGGGTAGGTACTGACCACTGCATATCAGACATGTCTAATGTCTTAAATGCCTCAGATTAGCAGCCAAAACAGAAGCTAAAGGGAGCTTCTAATTTCATAAAATGTTGGTCTATTTTCTGCTGTTTTGATGGAAGTTGTGCAATAATAAAGATATTCTATTCCATCATCTACATTTAGAAAGATCTAACGTTCCTCCTCTTCAGTCTTTACTCCTGAATTCTGCCTGGTTAGAAACCAAACTATGGTGGAAATGCTCTGTTCTACCAGCGAGAGAACCATACTCCTTTCTTTGGTTCTAAACCAGCTCTGAATGGTGCTCTTAATGCTAATGCACACACATTAAGAGATCAGACTGCAGAGTCGTAAAGCTGGGAGCTGGGAGCTGAAAGGTCAGGTGGGTCAGTCAGACTGGACTGTGAGATATTAAAGACTATAAACAGCCGTTTAAAAAAAGTTTGTGTTTATTATTAAAACAGTGTATTAGCACCTCATACCGAAGTTGTGGGGCTGTATAATTTATAGAAACACAAAGATCAGATTGGAAGGATTGGCAGGATCAGTCAGCTTTAATATACTCAGATCAGATTGGGGGTAAAATATCTCTACTTGTTAGTGTTGCTGAAGATACTATAGTAGATACCTATAAGATACCTATAATACAAATACATATTGTAATGTCGTAAAGTAGTGCAGGATAACATTACCAAAATTACCATTACATTGGCTACCCCTATAGATGATAGCAGTTTAGATGGGGATGGTCACAGGCACTGCTGCTGTATAACTCGTGGAATTTGGCTGTGTATAATGTATGATATACAAATACTCTCTCCTCTGCAAAGCTACATAAACAGGAGGCTTGCTATTAATCTTGCTGTGGGGGGCGGGTGGTGGTGGTGGTGGTGTTGGGTAAAACTAGAGGCATTGCTTTTTTAGTAAAAGCATGGTGCATTTCTCATATGGTAATGTGAAAAAAGTTTTATAGTGGTGAGAGAGCAGGTGCAACCTTTAAATCTGGGTTAGAGGTTTCAAACTTTGTTTTATTCTCTCTCTCTCTCTCTCTCTCTCTCTCTCTCTCCCTCCCTCTCTCTCTCCCTCTCTCTCCCTCTCCCTCTCTCTCTCTCCCTCTCTCTCCCTCTCTCTCCCTCTCTCTCCCTCTCTCTCCCTCTCTCTGGAGGCAGTTCTGCAATCCACTGACTGAAGAACTCTTTTCCATCTGACTGCCTCCTCAATCAATGGCTACTCCTTTACTCTCACCTGCAATCTCACCAAAAGACACTGACCACACACACACACATACACAGCCCCTTTAAGGTTTGAACGGCTCAAGGCTAAATAACTACAAAAACCATAAAAAAATAATAACTGCTACTGAACCTTTTTATATGGCATTATTAATAAATGAGGTCTCTTAAATGAATTTTGCTTTTGACCGTTACTCATAAAAGAATGAGCAAATTGATCACAAAGGTGCTCATCATCCAATTTCAACACATTTGCCAAGATGTGCAATTGTATTGACCATGCATATAAAAAATGCAAAAGCCTAAAAATGCTTGGTTTAGAGTGAAGCAATAACTCGGGCCCCGTCCAAATGTATTCGGATATTTTTTTTCCCCTGCGCTTCGGCCTCCAGTTCATTAAAAACTGAGCTTTTATAAAAATTCTGACACCACAAAGCATGCATGTTTCTGGCTGAATCTCAAATACCCCCATACTCCCTATATAGCACTACATAAGCTGTAAAGATCTGATTTCCACATATGAATAATTGTCAATACTGTTGTAATACAGATAATGCTCGGTTTAGATTTAGACTCTGTGATTTCCTGACTTGCACAGTGCACTACATAGGTAATAATAGTGGTTGGTGTGGCGCAACAGATAACACCACCACCTACCATTGCGTTACAACAACACCATGTGGGAAACCAGGGTTCAATTCCCGGTCTGGGTGACTATGCTGCGCTACACCATTAAGAGTCCTTGGGCAAGACTCCCAATACTAGGAGCATTGGCCCTCCTCTGTAATACGAGTAACCTTGTAAGTTGCTCTGGATAAGAGCGTCTGCTAAATGCCATAAATGTAAATGTAAATAAGTGTGTGAATTGGGATGTGGACGGAAATATCTTCAACATAACGGAGGGAGGGAAACCTTCTAGATACGGATAAAGGGCCTAACACTAATAGTTTAGTGTAAAATTGAATTTATACAATTTGCCCCTTAACACAAATGTACTTGATCAGCCAAGGCGTCTAGTGTCTGAAGTCTGCTTGTTTAGTTTTGTGCTGGAGGCGAACACAGCTATCAAGCAATAAAGGACACTTTGACCTTCACCCCTAAAAACACAGGGGCTTTAGATGGTTCTTTGAGGGATGCCATAGAAGATGCAATAGAAAGCCTCCACACTTCAAGTGACGGACTATACTTAGGGTCAGAGAAACTGTATGCTGAATGCAGTACACTTTCCTTAAGTACTGCACGGTTGCACTAGCTACGTAAAAATTATTATTAATAATTAGTATTTTGGCAGAATTGTTGAAGTTGTGGGGCCCAGTGTATTTTTTTTGTAATTGGTTTCTAAAATCCCTGGCAGTTTTCCTATCCTTATTTAGTTAGTTCGGTAAAACTGATCAACTGTCTGTATTAATTGAACTGAATGCGTTTAATTAGGGTTACAAAGCTTTAGTGCTTCACTTCTAATCAACACACAGCTTTTTCAATGCTTAACTGAGTAATTTCTACTCATTCTAAACAAAATAATATACTTTAGAGTCTTAAAAAGGACAAGTTCTCCTAAACCACTAGTTCTCAAACCGTTTTAATAGGAACATGTGATAAAGCAGATATCTAAGTGAAATGTAAGCAAGATCACAAAAAAAGTCCCAAGGAAACACCAGAATCTACATTTCAGCAATAAAAACACAAAATTTAAAAAAGAAAATTCTTAATGATTAAAGTCTTAATGACTTTTTTGGCTCCACAAGTCCAGGTTTCATGCTGAGGGCATCCTAAATTCTTCCCAATATGGTCAAGGAGCTGATATTACAGCACCACTCCTGATTATCACCAAGGACAATCTCACGCAAAAGTTTGCTGCAACCTTAAGAGGCACCTGGGTACGAACGTAGGTCATGAATGTAATATTTCAATAAACCAGCACTTTAAGACTAGGTTCATGACTGCACTGTGTCCTATAGAAAGCACCCACACTGCACATTAAACCCGACATCTAAGCAGAATAAAACATCTATTCATCATTTTCTATAAGTGCTAATAAATAATTAACTAGCCAAGGCCTAACTGATTCACATATTAATGCCAAGGCACTGAAGATGCTCTAGGTACACAGAAGACACACACACACACACACATTCATATATACATGCACAGATGATTAATGGAGCAGTGGGTCCCTGTGCTCCAAATGCAGGCAGAAGCAGCAGCTGGGTTCTAGTAGAGCTCTCTGGCACTAGTGACCTAGCAAGGAGGCCATAGAGGCCCATTCAGAAGCCTACTGAGTGCACACTGGCGCACTGGAGGACACATCATTCATCACAGTACTGTCTCCACCCTAACGGACACCTGAGAACCAGATGAGGTTTTTTTTTTATTAATTTAAAAACTTACTTGTATTATTTAATGATGTTTTTTAATTATCTTGTAGCTTTAAGTACCTACATAATCAGACGAAGTTAGACATAGTCAGTAGGACTGTACATTTCTGACTTCCCAAAGATCAGATCTGATTACAGCTCTGTAGGAAATTATGCAGGGAATAATTTTTCATTTTTGGCAATATTTTTCAGATTGTTTACCTCTTCACCACTTGTTCACCACTATAAGCATAATCTTACACATCTGTTTGATTTATTTGTTTCTAATACATTTCCTCACTATTTATTTATTTATTAATTCATTTAAAATTTTAATTAATCATTTGATTTAATTATTATTTTATTAATTTGTTGATATTATTTTAGTTTATTTTATTGATATTTTTTGTTATTATTATGTGTGTGTTTCTTTCATTTTTAAGCTTTTTTTCCCCCTCATCTGACACTGAAGCAGTGCTGTGCCGTGCCGTGTTCATCCATTTTTTTATAGATATTTTTGTTAATTAAACACAGAGCGACTGTGCCATCACCCCAAATAGGCCTGTCCGCTCGCCATCCTGCCACTGAAAACCTCCCTCACTGCTGTTGGCCACTTTCCCTTCTCCTTAGCGAATGACGACATATTGACGTCCGATCTGGCTGATCAGACCGATTCGCATTGCCACGTATCGGATATCACACCTGCTGTGTGAACGTAGCCTCCGTAGGACGGAGCTCATCATTCCATTTGACCCACATCCAGCGTTCCCACGGCAAAATAACCAATAAACACATAACCCATCACGACCCTCCCCAACACCCTTCAAGTTAAGCCGTCTTTTTGTACAATTCACCAAGTTAGAGGCAAACATCAACTAGGGAACAGCTCTTTGATATTGCAAGCTTCCTGAAGCTCAGTGGAGAACAGCACAAGAGAGAGCTAACAGAGGAAGAAGATCTGTGGATGATCCGCAGGCAGCGTTTAGGCTGCAGGCTCACTTGATGTGACATTTCAGCGATGGGCAAAAACAATGGCATAGTCAGCTTCCCTGCTGAAGTCCAGAGCAAATGGGAAGTGCTAGGCCTGGGGTAGAGACAAAGCCAAATAAACTATTGTGTGTGTGTGTATGTGTGTGTGTGAGTGCACTTGTGCGTGGGTGTGTGTGAGAGTGTGTATGTATGTATGTGTGTGTGTGTGTGTGTGTGTGTTTGTCCCCGAAAGGTACATTCGCAGCGGTGATTCTATGCCTTGCAGGGCAGAGAGAAGCAAAGGCTGGTTTAGTCACTGCCCATCACTTCACAACTCATTAGTGGTCATCTCTAAACAGTGAATGAGTCAGTTCTGGAAGAGTGGCCCGGGGCCTCTGTCTTTCAGCCTCTTCATCCTCATCCTCATCCCCCATCTCCTTACTATCACGCTGTTTTTTAGTATGCCAAAGATGAGGGCACCTCTTTTTTGACCTACAAAAACTACCAGGGAAGTTCCCTCCAACTACAGTCACGATATCCACAATTTTAAGGCTTCACGAGACGGACTGACCAAACAGAGTCCAGCAGAGGGGGGAAATGCTTAAAGGGTTCATGGTGCACATAATGATCCAAAGGAAACTGCACTCGGATTGCAATGTTAGAACAAATGGAAAAGCCATGAGAGGCCATGCGTTACAGTGATTCTCTCAGGGTCAGAAGGTGTTGTTGGGGCAAAAGCCTTGAGCAGTTTGTTGCCTTTATAGAACTGTGAAGGGAAAAAGTATGATATATATATTTATTTATTTATTTTTAAATAACATTGGGCCTCATTTGCCAATATATTGCCAATATGCCAAGATTTATTTAGCGATATTTGTATGTATTTTTAATATAATTAGTTTTTTATTTAACAAACATCCAATTTTCCATATTTCAACCCCAACCCACACGTACATAGGATTTAACACAATCTTATCCCATTAGCACCACAGGACACCTAAAAACTGACAACCTTATTATACCACATATGCATTTTAAATTTTTTGGCAATTTTGCCATTTTTCTCCCACTGTGGTCCTGCAAATGAACCCACCCATTCGCAACTTTCCCTAGCAGTAGCAATGCTCCAGACACCAGGAGGGTAAGAACTTTACACACCTTCTCCTTCTGTGAAGCCAGCCTCCTCCTTTTTTTTTTTTGAACCGCCTTCGACACCGAAGGAAAGTGTCGGGGTTCCCAGCTCCACCACACCAGCTAAAAGAGACCTATGCCAGCAAATAGTACCGTAACAGCTGAACAGCAATCCTTTCTCCCACACCTAGGGGCAATTTACCATAACCGATTCTCCTACTAGAGTGAACCTGTACAAAAGGCAGACGTACAAACAGATCCCACACGCCAGAGTCTGTGGCATTATCCAGTACTTCTGGCAGAGATGGGGGTGCGGTAGGAGGGTGGTCAGCGGCCATCTAGGCGAAGTCAAACCGAAAGGTACATTAGGAGGCGGTCGGCCACCCACACACGCTGGCTTGCTTATTTCTTGGCTGTCTTTTTTCATTCCACAAAGCAAGGGAGAAAATTGGTCCGTATGTTGCAGTGAATTTGCAGTCCGCTGATTTCCCAGCCACCTGTATACTGAGCGAATCTTTCACTGGGAAGGGAAGGTAAAATGAGGTAATAGCTGAGTGATCAGCAGTGTATAATTTATGACCATGTTACTCAGAGGGACAAAGCATAGCTGGCTGTAAAGTCACTCTTCGTAGCAATCTCGGCCTCAAGGCCAGGAAGCGATATCCAAATCATGAAGTCTGTTTTAAGACATTTATACTCCCTTTCCAAACGTTTTAACCCTCACTGCCCACATACTTCTATGCATCATTTCCTTTACTTACATGGATGTTAAGCAGTGAATCCACTAAAGGGGAGACCTTAATTTACACCTTAACCAAACCTTAATCTATACCTAACCCAAACCTTAATTTACACCTAAACCAAACCTTAACCAAACCTTAATCTACACATAATCCAAACCTTAATTTACACCTAACCCAGATCTTAACTGAAGCTTAATCTATACCTAAACCAATCCTTACACCTAAACCAAACCTTAATCTACACCTAACCCAGACCTCATTTTATACCTAAACCAAACATTAAGCAAACCTTAATCTACACCTAAACCAAACATTAATCTACACCTAAACCAAACAATAACCAAACCTTAACTTACAACTAAACAAACCAAAACCAATCCTTAACTTACACCTAACCTAACCAAACCAAACACCTTAACCAAAACTCAAATCTTAATCCTAAACCCTCATTCTAACTTTAACCACACTGAAATGATGAATCCTTACCGTTTCTCCAGTCCTTTCAATCCATTTTTTTATCTCCAAAAAGCCAACACAATCTCACAGCACTGTTTTATAAGTTCTTCTTCATTCATATGTGTGTGTGTGTGTGTGTTTGTGTATTTTTTGCTCAACAGCACTACTAGTGGAAGGACGAGAAAAAAAAGCCCCCTCAAACAGGTTGTATGTTTGGACTGAACAATCAACCTATTTGGTGTTTCTATGTGAAATTAATTAGCTATATTTGAAGGCCTGTCCTTAGTTAACCCTAAGCAAAATGTGATGGTTAGGGGAATGGTATAGTTTTGATTTCAGATGAGAAGAGAACACCGTGACATTAATAGTAATTACAACTGGCCAATAAATGCACCTTATTTTAATATTTACCTGGTAATGCACAGCTAGGAAGATAGTCTTAATCATATTAGCACTAATGATGAATTATCATTTTTTTATTACTTCATTTAACCACTGGAATGGCGATGGTGAGCTGTATAGCGCAATGACGGCCTTAAAATACAGAGTAAGAGCAATTCAACTTTGTAGTAGTAGATTAAAACATTTACAATAATTCATGCTGATGCTTCGCTGACTGCAATGGGCAAAACTGTGTCTCTGTCATTCCCACTCCAGGATGAAATGGTGCACAAGACCTCTTTCCAGAGTGCATAAAGCTGCGTGATCCCAGTGTATCTCCTAGCTTGTCAACAAATGCAGGTGTACAGCTGTCCATGAGGGAAAGCTTAAAGTACGATCTGTATTTACAGCAGTGGTATAAACGTGAATTACACTCCAGAACTGTAGGGGGAGCCCCTGTATTGCTGTTGTAATGTTGTTTCAGCTGCTCTCTCTCTCCATCTCTCTCTCTCTCTCTCTCTATATATATATATATATATATATATATATATATATATATCATGGCTCTATTTGCATTATGCAGTCTGCTACCTGATCCAACACACTAACAGGGTGAAAAGCATCATATCTAAGATACGAGTCCATCTACATTAAGGCCCCACATTAAGGAGGCATCAGTGACTGTACTCTATTCATTTAAGGAAGCATTAGATTTTCCTCCAGACGCTGTTGATGAGTGTGCCAACAGAAAATATGACCAAAAGAAGTGCTTACATGAAAAGGAGCCAACAAGCCGTCTATACCCACCTTGTTCGGCTAGTGGAACAGATTTGTGCCTCTGCAAAAAAATGAGGCTTCAAAAGCAGTCGAGTTACCGCTGCTTGTGGGAGTGGCTGGAAAGCTATACATGTGTCTATTTGAATGCTGAGTGTCAGCATAATTGGATTCTATTGTTTCTTTGTTCAGGCGCTGGAATCTGATCTCAACTGTAATATTCAGAGCTTCAGAATCACAAAGACAATTCTATATTCTGTCTTTCTTTCTTTTCGGCCCTTCTTGACAGGAGAGAATGGCTCTTTTCAGCCAGGAGGAATGAAAAAAGGAGCTAAACGAATAAAATTGCTGGAAACAAAGCAAACAAACGTGCCAAAGAGACAAATAATGTAACTAAAACACTGCATATAAATAACCTGCGCTATAGTCAAACTATAAGAACTGCCAAAAAGGGTTATGAAAGCTCTATGAAGGCTCTAGCAAAAGATGTACTCCAATGCTGTATCCCCTTTTCCTCAGCCAATCACCAGCTTCCACCTGTCCTAGACTTCTGGATCTGCTAGGTCCAGATGTAGCAAGACGGGGCCTCTGCCATAGACTTGAACTTGCACCAAAAACTGATGCTTCTTATTAATATATAATTTTTTGAGATTCAAACTTTTCTTGCACTGATGCCTCCATAGTCATTGCCACTGTTGGGCCCTTGAGCAAGGCCCTTCACCCTCTCTGCTCCCCAGGTGCTGCACACCGCTCTTTGTAAATGTGTGTGTATGTTCACTACCACAGATGGATCTAATGCAGAGGACACATTTTGCTGTATATAGTACAGTGACAAGTACTTGCACCTTTATAGTCTTCTGGTAGAACTTCTGGTAGAGCGATCACCCTGGAACCAGTCCGAGCCTGAAGTTCCTGCTGCTTTCTATATACCCAAGCAACTGTAAGATGTTCTTGATGTAAACTAGTTGTGTTAGAACAAGAAAAACATGAAGGACAGTAGTGCTTCAGGACCCGGACTTGGAAGCTTCGGTGTAGCATATCATCGCTGATGGGACAAAAACCTTGTATCTCCAAAACGGTTTACAAGAGAAAAAAAAACTTCTTAACTTTCAATAAAAGTCAATGTAAATAGATGTTCAAGTAAATCTGGAGCATTTCTATTGGCCCAATTCCTATTGTCATGATATTCTGACACAATAAAAAGACTGACTGCCAGATTCACATTATGTGACAAAATCAAAAACGGCAAAAATGGAGATACAAGGCAAGAAACGTGGTTGCCTAGACCATACAGACACACACTAACACCCTCCACATCCTTCTCTCCTAAGTTCATGCCCGACCCTCGTTTCCTCTGCTTTCTCCCACTCTGTTGCTCCCTCTGCCTCACCCAATGAATTTTAAAGGGGTTCAGAGAACGGAGGGTAGCCTCGTCTGTGTAAAGAGGAAATTTTCTCCGGCAGCTGTGCTCTCTCCTACAAGGAAAGAGCATCTCTGCCTGAGACGTACAGGCCCGAGAGAGAGAGAGAGAGAAATCCGAGCTTCAGGGACTCCTGCATTCAGACAAGCACAAAAACTGTATTATTGTATACAGGTCAAACGTACAAGCGAGCGTGATTTTTTCAAAACAATTTCAAATGTAGGTCAATGCAATTCAACCAAGCTTTTGATGGGCAGCTTAACCAGAGAGATTCATCATTAGTTTGCAAAAAAAAAAAAAAAAAAAAAAAAAATGGAATATCCTGTGAATGTATGTTGGTGTCACCCAAAAACCTTGTATCTCCATTTGTGACATTTTTCACTTTCTGACTTAAGGCCAATGCTCTTTTATTGTATCTGGAAGATGTTCTGTACATTGTCTTGATGATGAATGGACTAATAGAGATGCTCCAAAATTATTAGGATGTTTTTTTTTTCTTCTTGGCCAATAAAGTTTTCATTTTGGAGATATGAATACATCGTTTGTGTAACAGTGACAATAATTTCTTATTTTTTCATCGTATTATTTTTTTCTACCAGAACTAATTTTCTTCACCCTTCCATCTCCAGATAGTTGGGTCGGATTGTGCCACTCAGGCTTGTATACAGCTTTGTGATTGAACATACATTCCCCGTTTTCTTATAGCAATAGAATTTTCATGATTTAGTTTTCCTCGTGGAAATGGAGTGCAAAAGTTTGTGCACCCTTCTTATCTCACAATGATATAAATACACTAGGAACACCTTACAAATCACATGTGGTACCACATGGCAAAAGTGATCATAGATAACAGCAGCTCACACTGACCATGTCTTAATTTTTTATTAATTTCGAAGTTCACACACTTTTATCATTTAATATAATTAATTAATATCATTATTCATTTAGTTAATCATTTAGTTAATCAAGCCTTCAGGATGTTAATCAGGCATCTTAATGGGTCAATCAGGTATGAGAATTTAGAACCTATTAAGATTAGGTTCAACCGATGAAGAATCAGTGAGCTATAAACTACTGCTGAAGACATTACTGTCTATTCCTTCTGAAAAGTAAATAAATAAATAAAAATAATATCTTGGCCTGTTATCAAAGAGTCTATGTGATCATGTGTTAAAATGTATCTCAGAAGCCTGGCCACGTTCTGGAAGAAGAACTGCAGCTTGGTCTGTAGTCACGTGCTGCATGTGCAAATCATTAAAACCCTATAAACGTTTAAGATGTGCATGAACAAACCCAGATCACATCCCTGTACTGCCATTATTAACTCCTGACATCTACCAAGCAGTGTTATGACTTCAGTGTCACAAACTTATGTTCCCACGTAGAGCATCGCTGATTTTATGCCTGCATTTGTCAGGAAGGAGATCCATGCATTTGTCAAAAAAAAAAGTTCCTCGCGAAGTCTCAAGCATGAGACTCTTTTTTTTGTCTTCTCCCTTCACAAGCATGCTCATCTAACTGTGAGATTATTTCCAGAAGCTATCAGCCCTGCTCGGCTCCCCGAGGGTTCCACAGCTTGACATCTCATAGTTGTTTCTACATCTTTTCTCTTTAATTTTCCCGACACGCTCGTTTTTCGAAAGTGATGGGTGCCGGGTTGCAGCTGCCTGTCCCTCAGAGGACAATCAAGTTGGAGGAAGCCAGGTTCTTTTTTCTTTTTCTGAGTCTGGATCTCTTATTAAAGCCACAGACTTGAAGACTAGTCCCTCAGATGGTTTTGCTGGTCTATGTTGCCATGACAACCAGGGATATCAAATATTTACAGGAAAAGGGTAATGTTATATATATATATATATATATATATATAGAGAGAGAGAGAGAGAGAGAGAGAGAGATCATTCCAAACAATGGGAAGCAAAAGGTCACTTGGTCGAAAATACACTGACTGGACATCTAAAAGCATACATCAACAACCAATATGACAAGTAATGGACAACTGAGGGATGCACTTACTGGACATGTACCAAATGCATTGCTGTCAGGCATGAAAACCTCATATCTCCTAAATAAGAAGAAAAGACCTTCTTAACTGTTAATGGAAGTCAATGTAAAATGATTTTATTCCAAGTCATTTTGGAGCATTTCTATTGGTCTCAGTAAATTCTGAGATAATGTAAAGAGCAGTGAGTTGCCAGATTCACATGATGTCAAATAATTGTGACAATAACGATGTAGAGACGAAGAGATCAACCATAATATGAAGAATAAGAATGCCTAAGCCCAGAAAAGTAGTAGGAAGCGTCTGGGTTGACAGGTCAGTGCCCACATTCGAAAGAACTGGTTAACAAGATACATTACACTATATAGACAAAAGTATTGAGACACCTGCTCTGTCACAATTTCTTCCAAAATCAAGGGTATTAAAGAACCACCCCACCTTATCCCAACTGATACCCAAAAGTACTGGATGGAGAACCATCCATCATTCCAGAGAACACACTTCCACTGGGAGGGCTTTATACCCATGGCAGTAGGCATGGTGCCAATAGGTTCATGTTTATCTGCTCCAGATAGTCCTCTTCTATTGGCAGTACTTCTATACAGGGACTAGACAAGCTAAGCGTGTGTGTGTGCATTTGCACATCAGTGTCAGCAATGGGCTCAACTCAAAGTAGCCACATACATTCATTATGATATCTGATTAGAAATCAAATGAAAAGAGAGAGGTGGGTTCTTCAAATTCTGTGGATGATGTGGTTGGGCCTCTCTCCCAAACTGTCAGTGACCTTTACAATCTGGCCAATGTTAAAATCCAAAGAAGACGCCAATCTGATATCTATACATGGGCTTGATGAGCATATGGTGAAATGTTCATTATGCTTTTGGGAGAGGCGGGTGAAGCCCCATAAATCATCACTGGTTCTAATGGGCCGAGCGCTGGGCGCTGGCTAACGATCCTGGAGCCTGGCCCGCTCTCTCCCCCTGGTGCTGGCCTTCCTTGCTGGCCCCTGTCGAGGGGAATGGACCCCACAACTTTGTGGTGTCAAGAGGGGCCGGGCCAGGCGAACACAGAGCGGACGGTGAGGCAGATGGACGCGGCAGGGGGAGTTGCAGGAGATAGATGTAGTGCTAAGGCTGTACACGAAGCGCAGGAGGGCATTAATGTGTCATGAAGCAGAACGGCACATCCCCTACAGACCGACCTGTGCAGAGCTGAAGCCCTGCCACGGTGCATACGAATGGGCCGATATTTGACTAGTCCGCTCCTCCTGACATTGGAGAAGGAGAAAGAAGGGTATTTGTATCTATTGCAGTTTTTTTCCCCCCACTTTTCATCCGTAAGCTCCAGGTTGGCGCTATGATGAATGCACTGCACAAGTGTAGAGTGTCTGAGACACACCATTTACAGCTAACATAAACAACATGTGTGACCCTCTTCACTGTAGGGGTTTGTAAATAGCACTCGCAAACTCTTATCTGACACTATTACATATTGGATTATCGATTATGGACAATTTCACATTCTTTAAAACCCATGTACTGCAACTTCCATACAATTAACATTAGTTCCATTCAGTTAAAGATTTAATAGTTTATGGAGTATTTATTTATTATTATTTTTTGCAATGCAGCTTCTTGAACATTTGCCTTTATTACTCTAAACACAACAGTATTATTCAATAACTACATACATTATTATTATTATTATTATTATTATTATTATATATTTATGTGTTTACTTTATATATATACATATGTGTGTGTGTGTGTGTGTGTGTGTGTTCTTGTTGTTGCTAGTCAAGTTAGCAGGTAACTTGACTACCATAATTTAACCAGCACAGCACATCCATGAGAACTATGTAGAGATAGAGGTGCTATATCTGTAGATAGAAGTGCTTGCTATGACTGTTTTCAGGCACATTTAGCATACTGGTTCATCCAGGTTTGAAATATCATCCATATGTGGAGGTCCTGTCATCATTTTTAAAAACAGTGGTATACTTTGATTACTGTTACACCGTCCCACACCCTATGCGGTAAGTTATGAGAACCAGGGATGAAAAGTCCAGCGTCCAGTGGACCAGCCGTTACTTCCTTAGCGTTTACAAAGACAAACTGGCCGGACCAAACACCATCAGCTAACAGGGAACTATAAATGCAGCCTTGCAAGCCAGTAATTTGTGCCTGCAGTACCCTGTAGCCTTTCAATAACATATGGCCGAGACAACACCACACACTGCTTTAGAGCCTCTGAAACTTGTGTCTTTACAAACAGTCGAGGCAATGACATGAGCTGAGGCTCACTGCCTAGGAAGGAAAGCTGTGATTGGTGTATATTAGGCAGCCATTACTTGCCTCGCTGGTCTTGAAGGCACTAAATGGTGCTCTTCTACCCCAAAAGTCAATCAGGGTGAGCAAGAGTTCTGAGTGCAATTAAGACAGGTGAGTGGCTACTGTAATGCAGTGTTCTGGTAAGTCATTAGGCTCCCTCCAGCCATTTACCAGAAGCACTTGTCTGTATGCACTCCGGCAGGGCCAAAACACAGGCCTAATTTGGAGGCATCTTGAGGGAATTACAGGATAATAGAAAAACATTTGCCTGAGTACCTGGTAAACCTAATTTACAATTACACATCATTTTCCTGGGGAGACATTGCATTTTTTTGTTCAATATTTGGTTAAGATGAAAAAAAGGAAGGGAAAACTTGACCGAATGATTTCCTGAAAACGGTGGAGATGCAAGACAGGCAGTGAGTGATGTAGAAGCAAGAGAGCCAGAACCTATACTCCCACTTTTTTTATACTTTGGACCCACTTTTTGCAGCATTTGAGCTCCAACACGATAAAGCTCCCTCCTTAGCAGACCAGGAACTGCCATAATCAGCTAAAACTTTGGATTCCAGATTCTAAAGCCTACTCTCCCGTTCCAAAAGGTTAAGTCTCCAGCTAAGTGATTAAGAAGAATCCTAATATCAAGTCACGGCGAGGGAGCTGCCCTCTGACCTTGCGACCAGTGTAGCTTTACAAAAGCCTGTGCTTGAATTTGCTGAGGCATTCAGCCCACCTGAAAGGCTTTATTGTTGGCGATATCTATCACCCTTTAAGGCTCACTGGAGGGGTATAAGCGGTTACGGCTGTATCTGGAAGCGTTGCTTGGTGCGACAGTGCAGAATTTAACTAACTCTGTTAAAAAGGGAGAGAGTCAGCAAGGGCGGATTTATAGAGAGAGGTGACAAATGGTGTCAATCCATCACTGGGGAGGAAGTGGGGGTAGGCAGCAATGGAGCCCGTAGAGAGAAACTATTAGCAGTCCCGCTTTAGTGGTCTTCCATTACCTGTAAAGACTGTGTTAAAGCTGTATAAATCTCCACAGGCTGTGGGCTTTCTCTCTACACACCAGGGATACATGTCTGCGTAGGGACAGATCCGGTTGGTGATACAGGTTTTGAGCAATGGTGCTACTAATGCTGCAAAACTAGCTTCTCCAAGTGATGGTTTTGGGACTTCTAGCACACAGTTGTAGTTCTGCTGGTAACAGTGTAAGAATTTTGTGACTATTTTTGATTAATATAGCTCTACAACAACTGCTTTTAGGTCCACTTGTGATGCAGGGTGTGGTTACTGTAACTTACCTTGGACTGACTGTTAAATTGGTTTATTAAAAGGTAATACCGGGATCTGAAACCCCAGTCTAGCTCACAGTCACAGGAACTGATGCTTTCCATTGCACAGCACCATCCACACCAATGTTTTAAAGGTGCCCTAGAAGGTCAAACTCTTTTATCTTGGCACAGTTCAATAATGTGAGTCTGGTCATGGAAGTCACGAACTCTGAACCTCAAACAATGTTGAGCCCTCATTGAAAAGAATATCCAGCATAACAGGGTTGTAAAAGGTTAAGCGTCAATGCTAGGCTAATCGAAGAGGCCAAGTGGAACAAGCCGGAGAACAGTGGTGCGTTACGGGACAACTGGTAAAGCAAGCGAGTGCACAGGGAAAAGCTAACCCAGCTGACTGGCTACAATCTCTTCAGCTAGCCAACAAGAGGACACAGAGAGAACAACAACAGCACTAAGCTATGCTAGGCTGGGTTAAGCTAGACTATGCTATGTCATTACAGTGGGCTGTCAACTATCCAATAACATCAGAGATTATCATTTTTTCCATCTCTGTAAAGGGAAAATCTGTGTGTTTCATTTTGGGACATAGTAACAGGGTGGTAAATAGACTTGTAAACCCAAATCTGAGCATCTGTCACCTTAACCAAAGTCACAGTTTCACTGTTAATGCATCAAAGCACCATAAAAGCACTCCATAAAAGCATCATTTGCCATATTTAATGTATTGTGCGTCCATTCAGTTAGCACTGCTTCTTGTGGAAGAGCTAACCATGGTTAAAACTACCGTAAATGAAGGGATAACTGTGTTAGCTGGTTGAACAATGAACAATGTAGGGTTTCAAACAATGTAGTGGACCTGTAGGGTAGGGTCAATGTGTCTTTTAAAAAGAGTTGGTGTGTGTAAATATTAAACCTGACATAACAGAGTGGACTGTGAATCAAAAGCAGGGTCCAGGTGGCCAGGGCTTGGCCAAACAAGCTGGCGTTTTCACTGAGCACTCATATCCCTTTGGCTAACCTCTTCAAGTCATTAAATCGGACCTTTTAAAAATAAATAATCTGGCTTCTGTCGTTGTGCTTTCAAGATGAATGGAGCCAGCACTGTTGTTTTAATGTTGATGGGGAAAGAAAGGTCTAGTGGTGCCTGTTTCGGCCTGTGAGCTGCAGATAAGGTCAAGGGGAAGAGTAAGCTGTGTGCCAATCATGGTATGGGGAGGGGAAAAGGCAACATGTGGCAGGAGGGAGAAAGAGAGGAGGGGAAAATGAGGGTGCAGTACCACCAAGCTCCAGCAGAGGGCACAAAAGAGAAGCCTACCTGCATTGGCCTGCCAAATGCTACAGCTGCAGGGATTTGGGAATTCTCACTCACAAACACAAGCACATATATACCCGGCTTTCCAGTACACCACACAAAATGTGCTGCTTGCAGGAGGGACCGATGCACCCGAAGGGGAGGGATAATTACTATGCCTGCTCTCAAAAGTCATTAGAATTTATTTATTAACAACCAAAAAAAGGAGAAAATAATTAGAAATCACAGGGATACAAACATGTAATTACCATTCAAATCTATGTCTCCCTGGTCGAGGGCCGGGGAAGGCTTTATTAATTATTCAGGGCAGGCTTTAGCCAGGCGTCCTGTAAAGCAGCGGGCTGATGCATGGTCTACTCCCCCGGCCTTAATGAAGATTAAGATGAGTAAGACACTGGGGTGCGTTTCTAATGACTGGAAGAGAGGAAGAGTAGGGGGAGAGCACTGAGGGAGGGAGAGAGAGAGATGGAGGAAAGAAAAGGAGAGAGTGAAAACAGAAAGTGGAGATGGCAGAAAAGGTGACAAAAGGTCAAAGCAGAAATGGAGACAGTGGAGAGAAGTGTGAAGTCAGGACAGACTGTCCAGTGGTGTGTAATTACTGAGGGTATAGTGAATAAAACCCAATGTCTGGTCAACCTCACAATCTTAACATCCACTCAATGTGACATTCTAACATCATTAGACGTTGATATGTTGTTGGTTTCAAATTGTGGTGTCAGGTAACCAAAATCCAATTTCTTCTAAAGTATCACTCAAATGCAATATTAATGTAGAGTACTGACATTTACATGTGAGGTAAGGTGACCAAAACCCAACATCCGGTCAATGTTACAATCTTAACATCCATGCAACGTGACATTCTAGCATCATTAGACAGTGATATTTAGTTGGTTTTAAACTGTGGTGTCAAGCAACCAAAATCCAACAGCTTTCCAAACGCCTTACACCAACGTCATGCTGATGTCCTGAGTTATGGAGACTCAACATCTGATCAACATTACAATCTTAACATCCACTCAACGTGGCATTCTAACATCATTAGATGGTGACATTTTGTCAGGTAACCAAAATCCAACATCGTCCAAACGTCTTATGTCACGGTCATGTTAATGTTGTAATGTTCAGTGACCAAAACTCAACGGCCCATGTTCAACATCACAATCTTAACATCCACTCAACGTGGTATTCTAACATCATTAGACATTAATATTTGGCTTATTATGGTGTCAGGTTTCCAAAATCCAACGCCTCCAAACATCTCATGCCAGCGCCATATTGACATACAATACCAACATTTAGTTTGGAGGTATAATGATCAAAACCAACATCTGCTCAACATTACAATCTTAACATCTACTCATTGTGGTGTCAAGTACCCATAATCCAACGTCTTTCTAAAAGTCTCACATCAACATCATATTGACATGTAGTTCTGAGGTACGGTGACCAAAACCCAACGTCTGGTCTGTGTCATAATATTAACGTCCACCCAATGTGACATTCTAACATCAGAAGATGTTGATATTTTGTTGGTTTTAAACTGTGGTGTTGGGTAGGCAACATTTAACATCTATCTAACATGGAGCATGACCCAACCCAATATATATATATATATATATATATATATATATATATTTTTTTTTTTTAGTTTGTCTAATGTTAAGAGTTTAATGTCTTCCTGATGTCAAACTGACATTCACTGTCTGCTGGGGGTGTACAGTGGCAAAATGACAAAACGTATATCACTGTCCAAATACTTATGGACCTTACTTATATACATGAACATGTGCCATTTGTATTGTCTTGTCTTGTCAGCGAGAAAGAGAAAGATGGACCAAAACATACAGATACATTCATAAAATAGTGGTTGGTGTGGTGCAACAGATAAAACCACTTGCTGCCAGTGAGCTATTACACTATGTGGGAGACCAGGGTTCGATTCCTGGGTGACTGTGCTGCGCTACACCAATAAGAGTTCCTGAGCAAGACTCCTAACACTACATTGGCCCACCTCTGTAATACGAGTCACCTTGTAAGTCGCTCTGGATAAGAGCGTCAGCTAAATGCCGTAAATGTAAATGTAAATAAAATGTCCAAAGAGTCCAGCTACAGCAGCAATGATGATTGTAATTTGTCCTCCTTAGAGGACAGAGGCAGTCAGTAGGGTTTCTAAATCCTGTGTGGGTGTGTGTGTGTGTTAAGACACACCTCCAGAGACCAGGCAACTGCAGAACTCCTGTTCTACCAATCTGCTCTCCCAACACAAAAGAACGACAACTCTTACACACACACACACACCACAAAAACACACAGCCTTGATTGTTCCCTGATAAAAATGGCCAACAGGCTTTGTGTGTTGCATGCTAAACCATATGTTTTGATCTAGAGGGAGTTCCACACACACAATGGGGAGCTAAGTGATAAGTGAGCTGAAGATATGGGTAATTGTGCCTGTTACAAAGGCACAGGGAGCTTGGCACTTTCCTGGACGATGAGATAAATAGTCGTCTCCTATAATTGAAAACCCAGTGCAAACATATAGAGGGGCAGGGGCGCTGGAATACGAATAGAGTTCTCATTCCATTTTCTGCCTTTACAAATCCAATCTGGTGGAGATAACCTGTTCTATCCTCCAGATACTGTATGGAGAAATAGACTCTCATAACTCTAGCACTAGCTCTACTGCGCTAAATTCACTCTGCATGCACACAAAGGGTGCTCCCACTCTTTTCAGGAAAATGTTTTAAAGGAATCTTTCAGGACATTTTCTATGACTTCTGTACATGACAACATATAGAGCTTATTAAAAGCCTGTCAGTATGAACTGGTTTTACACACATGGTTGCTGAATGTATTATAGGAAGCCTAGTACTATTCGCAAAATATGTAAAAGATTGGGAGCAAATGACATGCAGCTACACTCAATATAGCTGACTGTTGCAAGCTAGCAAAAACACTTGTTGGAAAAGTTGCTAACACAGTCAAACATCTGACAAATTACCAAATAAATTTGCCAATATGTGTGAGGCACACTGTGTGTATCCATTTATGACTTTAAAAACTGTCAAACATGGTGGCGGTGAATCTATCCACATGACTGTGCAGCATTACACACCTCATTAAAAAAGGGCATCAATAGCTAACATATCCAATCTCGGTGGCTTACATAGCTCAAAATTTCCCAGCACCACACTTATACTTCCAAGACATTTCTAGCAATTTTTCTTCAGTCCTGTCTTCAAATTTCCAGGTTTTCAAGGACACGTGGGAACCCTGAGACATTCTTACACTCATGCTCAATTATAATTCTGTGCAAGGGTTTTAGTCCCTGTAAAAAATAGAGTGAAAAAGCTCCTTATCTGGACAGGAAGTGTTTATTTACTACTTTATTAGTAAAAGTAACATCTCCAAAGTTCTCCTCAACTCTCCTAATGAGAGTCTAGAATTATTAATAGTCATCATCCAACAACTTGTTTGGTAAATCAGTGCTTAATGATGGGAGCTGCTGATGGAATTGATGAACATCCACATGCTGGCTGGTGGGGGCGTCCAGGAGAAACCTGCAACCAAGCTCTGTTAATCAGACTAGCTCCCAAGATCTCAATTACTTTCAGCCACAATTCTTGTGTCTTATTACTGTATGTATGTTTGCCTGCATATGCTCTAATGTGATCTGTGGTCTGTGAGTTCTTACAGTAAAATCACTCTCATTGCTGAGAAAAATGGTTTATAATGTGATGAGGGGCCTAAAGCTACAGCACAGTACTGTACCTATAACTGACGGTCAACCTAACAAAAAAAAATCAGTATTTTTTTTAATTATATTTAATTTTTTAATAATGTTTGCTAACTTACTACCAACCGAACCATCAAAGCTCCCAATGTAACTCTTTTTGCTTATTTTGGCATGAAATATTTTTTCTACAAGCCAAACTTTCAGAATTCCACAGTACTTGTGTAAATTTCTGGCCAACTCAGCACTCTATCCCTCTTCACCTGTCTATAATTTTCCTGGCTTACTATAGCCTATTGGCACTTCTTATCTACTGTGCTATCTGGTGTCGGGGAGGAGTTCTTAGTTCCTCAAAAGGTTCCTCTCAAGGTTTCTTCCTCTTGATCTGAGGGATTTTTTCTTACCACTGTCCCCGCTGGCTTGCTCAAACAAGGCTCAGACCCAGATCTCTGTAAAGCAGCTTGGCGCAATATAAATAAAACTGAGTGGAACTGAACTTCTATATTCAAAACTGAGTGAGGCGCAACTCCAAGAATCGGCCCAAGTTCGGTTAGTTAGGAGACACATCGACTGGCAGTCGTCTCCACACAAGGACACTGTGTGACACAAGGGACTGACTATTCCCTGCAGATTAAGAACATCACACAGTTCTTGCTGCACTATTTGCTATTAGCTGTTTATGAGTTCAGGCTGTGTCCCTAATCTCAAGACAGGAGTGATCTTCTCAATTTACCAGGCTAATTGAGCTCTTTGAGTCCTACATGCTCTGGTTTGAAGTCAAGCACAGCGCCGTGACGAGATGCTGAAGGACATTACCTTGATCATTCCCTGTTAAATACTGACTTTGATCATGTGACATGGGAGCTGAGGAGAAGGCTCTCATGGGTAACAACACCACCTTCCCTAGGGTTGCAGTCTCCGGCCAGGCAAAACTCCTAACTCTACATTCTCCAATCTGTTCCTAACATGATTCTGATGCAAGTCTCTTCTCTGTTCTCTTCACTGGCTTCCTGTAGCTGCTGCCTGCATCAGATTCAAAACCCTGACGCTGGTCTACAAAGCCAAGAACGGACCAGCCCCTCCGTACTTGATGGCAATGGTCAAAAGCCGATCCGCACCTAGAGCCCTTCAAGCTTTAAGTACGGCTCAGCTCAACCCGCCATCCCTCAAAATCCACGGAAGACAAGCATCCAGGCTTTTTTCTGTCCTGGCACCTGGCAAGTAGTGGAACGAGCTTCCCCTGGGTGTCCGAACAGCGGAGTCCAGCGCTCACTGTCTTCAAACCCAGACTGAAGACCCTCCTCTTCTGAGAGTACTTGGGTGAATAGTAGAGTGGTCTCCTTATTGACTTGTGTTTAGTAGAGTCTAAACTTAGAGTTTAAAAACACAGCCTGAGAAAGAGAAACTAGCTCTCATGCAAGCTAACTCTATAGCTGAATGCAAGTAGTCAGAAATGCTCAAAGACGCTAAGGTCAGCCTGGCACTTTCCAAGATGCGCATTAGCTGTTAAGGTTACCCAGCGCAGAAAGTTCTGAGCCACCTTAACTGCACTTTTGCACTCAAGCAAGACAGGCTGCTCCACTACTGTTAGAACAATGTCACAGAGCAGCCCACCGCGGTGTGTGAAAGCACATGTCGGAGGAGTGAAAAAGAAGCACTGCCAGAAGACTTGGCAACCGCGTCCATCATTTCCATAAGTTCTAATTTAACTGCCGTGGCAACGTCGGCCCCCTACTCTCAGATAAAAAGCCAAGCCTGCTTTGCGGCTGCAGCCTGTGGTAGAGGCCACGGGTATAAAGCTAGCAACAATGAGGCTCCAGCAACCGCACAGCACCACTCTAATGGGCTTCGTTATTCAAGACACCGGTTCTCTAAGGGATTAGCTAAGTGATTGGAACGCTATTATGAAAACTTATTGCTAAATGCTAAACCAAGCTTGAATAGAAATTAAGCATTAAGAGTCTCCTGCGGATTAGCACAATGCTAAAATACCAGAGATTACCAGTGGATCAAATGAGACCAATGATGATCAGTTAGGAAGTTCATCAGGAAGACGAATGAAGCGGCAATTCCAGCGGCCACAGTTCCTTCATTACTACAGGAAGCAGTACTGAAGACCAAGGTTTAAAAGTTAGGAGTCCACCACAACAGGGACAAAACACAACCTAGCTGAGCTCTAGAGTATCCATTATCCCTCACCCACCTTAAACTGGGTTCTTTTACAGCACTGATGGCGCTGCACACCTGTGCTTTTAGTCTTGCAACAAGCCATTCCTAAACATTTACATTTACATTTATAGCATTTAGCTGACGCTCTTATCCAGAGCGACTTACAAGGTTACTCGTATTACAGAGGTGGGCCAATGTAGTGTTAGGAGTCTTGCCCAAGGACTCTTATTGGTGTAGCGCAGCATAGTCACCCAGACCGGGAATCAAACCCTGGTCTCCCACATGGTGTTGTTGTAACGCAATGGTAGGTGGTGGTGTTATCTGTTGCGCCACACCAACCACCTAAAGAACGTCAGGTTTACAATGTGCTATATGAGAGAGCGAGAGAAAGAGAGAGAGAGAGAGAGCGTGAGAGCAGTACGGAGCATGCATTTAATAATGGCTTCACACAAGCTGCCTTTTTTTTTTACCCCTGTTCAAGGCACTGCTTACACATACAGGCATTCACACGTGAGATCCCTTTGACTCAGAAACATGAGCCTGAATACAGATGTCCTTTTGTGGCATGCGCAATGTTTTATTAGGAGATGTCCTTCATGCCTCAGTCATAACTCTAAGCATGTATAGGGCCCTCAAATCTATGCCATACGTGTTGACATGTCATAAGGCCGTGTTACACCCGCAATATATATAACTGCCATGTCTGTCGACTTTATATGATGGAAATAACTCACCGTGAAAATAGCCTTCAAGCTTTAGAGAAATCACTCTATGACAAATATAGGCCATTCAGTACACGAAAACAATGTCAAGCCCCTGGCTCTAATTATAGTGTTTTGATGGTAAATACATTTAGCAAAGCACAGGCCTAGCTAATGAGCCTACTAAGCATGGCCACAATGACTAAAGGCTGTATCCCACGCTTTTCCCGCAACTCAAGATCTCATCTAATATGACACAAAGTGAGGATTTGACTTCGGATTTCATGGCTGGGTATGGCAGCTGAGGAGGAGAAGGTAAGGAAAGCATGAGTGTGAAAATTCGACACTAACCTTACACTGATTTGTAAAGTTACAATTTGACTCCAATTTGACTAAATGAATAAATGAATCAATAAATATCATAGATTCTTTAATGATATCCGTGATTGAGCTCGACCTCTGAGATCTGAACTAGAAGGCCTGAAGGTTTAGAGCGATTTAGAGGCCCAATGTGACGCCAATGCTTTGTTAAGGCACTATGGGGTACATACACATACAGAAGAACAGGGGTGGGCAATTCCAGTCCTGGATAGTTTTGTGCTTTTCCTGCTCAAGCACACCTGATTTAACTCACCTTTTTAGGTCTGTTAAAGCAGGGAGATCAGCAAACTGTGCTGCACTCCGGCCCTCGTTGCCCACCCCTGCAGTAGGGGCTAATGTACCATAGTGGACAGCCTTGCTAGTAGAGAACATTATGGGAAAGTTCACTAATGGTTTCTGAAAAACAGTTCCAGGAAGGTCAGCCTGTAATGATACAGAAATAATGTTCCATACAATACTTTTGGGATGAGTTGGGGATGAGGTGGGGTGGTGATTATCCTACTTCCTGACCTCACTAACGCGCTTGTCGCTGAATGTAATCCATCCAATCCTCCCAGCAATGCTCCAAATTCTAGTAAAAAGCCTTCTTCCTTGGACAGTAGAGACAATAACTCCACAATTAGGTATTTTTGTGGTTGATTTCGAAAGAAAGAATAAATGAGCGGATGTCCCAATACTTTTGTCTATTAGGTGTTAGGTACCACACTTCCGTTTCCCACAGTGAGATACGGAAAGGACGTTGAAGGAGAACTGTATATTTTCTTGAATATTTCATAGATTCTGGCCTTCCAGATCCAATGCAGCTAAATAGCCACCTTTGGGCTTCAGGACATATTTCTACAGGTCTAAAAAAAAAAAAACAGAGTCAGAAGAGTAGTGTAACACAGGAGTCTTCAGGCTGTGACTGCAGGCAGTATGATACTGCACGTTGCTGCATGTGGAATCAAACTTTGCAAAACAGGAGCTCAGGCAGGAGGAGATAAGAATGGGCTACAGCGCTGGTAATCTCTCTTCCCGGTTTTGTCTGGAATCCCAGAGGGCTGTGCGGCTGCAGACGCATCCCTGAGCAGCGGCGCTGTACCTGGGCTCCGGAGCTCACCTGCTCCAAACTGCTTTTTTTGTTTGTTTTTTTTTCCACGCAGCTTTAGACTCGCAAGCCAGGAAAAGTAGGGGATTTACGTGGAAGACGTAAAGCAGCTTGACGCGTCTTACGTGTTTTCCTCTGTCTCTCTATCTCTCTCTCTCTCTCTCTCTCTTTTCCCTGTCACACCCTATCTCGCTCCTTTTCTCTCCCCTGAGATCCCCTTTCTCTCTCTCCTATGATCCTGCTAGGAACAACCTTGACTTCAAGGCGAGACACCATGAAGGGGAAGATGTGAGTGGCTACTCTAAGATGCGTACGCGGGCTGACCGGCATTTTATCACATGAGGGAATTGAAAACAGATCAAAGTGCCGGCTACTGCAGATGCCTCTTGAATCTTAATTCAGATGAGACAAAGAGGCTTACTTTGATGTACAAATGTATCTGGCCCTTTTTATTCATTTTTATAAATAAATAAAACGAAAATATAAATAAAACACACCTATAAAAATACCTGCAATGCTACAGTGATCGTATTTCAAAGGTTCAAAGGGGGGATTTTACAAAAACACTTCCTCACAATGTTTCAACAGACCACCAAACCCATCTTACGTAAGAAAATTCCCACTGTAACGTGACTCAACGCTCAGCAGACAGAAGACTGTGTTTGCTGTTCAAATCCCTGCATTTTTAAACATAACAGCAGGAAATATTGTAATTCATACCATCCACTCATCTACTCATCCGCTTCTTCCTGGTCAAGCTTGCTTGGAATCACCGGACACAAGGCAGGAATACCCTTTGGAGAGGGTGCTAGTCCATCACAGGGTACTATACTCCCATACCTAAGCACAACTTAGCATGGCCAATTCACCTACCATGTGTGTTTTGGGAGATGGGGGGAAAAGCAGAGTGCTTGGAGGAAACCCACACGGACACGGGAGTGAGGATCGAACACACAACCCCAGGCCCCTGGAGATGTACACAACGCACCACCGGGTTCATTTAGTAGTTTAAGTGGAATTGTGTGTTTTGAGTTTGATATAATTCAAGGGCATCCCATCCCATACAACGTAAAATACACTGTTACTTCCATGTAAAAATGTGACTGCAGTGTGTCTACATTTTGCATTACCCTATAAAGCCTGTGTGTGGGACCATACTTAAAATTTTCACTCTTAAAACCGTAGTACTGCCACAATTAGGAACAATTTCACCAACCCTAAAAGAGAACCTTGTGGGACTCATCAAATTATTAAAAATGGGCACTGCATTGGGATTAATTACTGAATAATAAGCCAAGGGCTTAGTGTGTTATGGTGTGTTTTTGCATATGGATATATTATATACTGGATATATACAATATACACATATTGTACAAACTGTACATTGGTTTCCCACCTAATACAACAAATGTATACCATGCTACCATAAGAAGCCATTTAAAAAGTCGACCTGAAAGTAAGTTACACCATCTTTACCAATGACGTCATTGCGAGCTTTCCCTCCCATTAACACCACAGTAAATAACCACTTTTTCCACATTATTTTGACCAATTATTAATTTTGATTGGGTGCATGCCTTAAGCCCACAGAAACTGGGATGTCCAGTGTCCAGGATGATTAATTACTGACCTCTTATTTTTACAATATACACTTCTATAATATCAGCACTGCAAAAGCCAGCAGCCCAGTAACTGCAAACGTATTAATAAATGAGGTGCAGCAATAACCACGCCCATTTCAGCTCTACTGTGTCAATAGATTCCAGTCACACCTACAGGTAACAGCAGAAAGTCAGACTTCACAGGTCTGAAAGCTCTCAGCAGCAAGCGAGCAAGCCGAGCTTCTGAGAGGTGAAATAGTTGAACTAAAAGCCTGCATGGCCAACTGCCAATGGACCACACATCACAATTGTAATACACCAAGCCCACGGGTGTCCACTTTCGACAGTCGACATGGCCTGTGCTAATTTGAGCATAAGATGAAATAGGAAAGGCATAAATGTTTTAAGTGCAGGTAATTCCAGCATCTTAGCAAGCATGGGTCTCTCTGTTTATGTATGCCATTACATTACCACTGACCTCCAAGCAGTGCTACTTTTTATGTTGAGCATTAAGCACTGTTGGATGTGTATCTCGATGGGAACAGAAGGACGGCTTAAAGGAGTCCTGGTAAGCAGCCTTTTAGTGCACAGTTATGCAGTATGAAGCATGTTGTTTGCCTTCTGGGGGGTGGCTAACTGCAATATGCGAGAAAACGCTTTAATTAACCTA
The DNA here is from genome assembly GCF_030463535.1 of Salminus brasiliensis. Taxonomy (NCBI): domain Eukaryota; kingdom Metazoa; phylum Chordata; class Actinopteri; order Characiformes; family Bryconidae; genus Salminus; species Salminus brasiliensis. Next base: position 21,678,525 of record NC_132901.1, on the reverse strand, counting down.
ATTAACTACCTATGGCTTATTAGCATTATTAGCATCTACACAAGAATTTAACACAGATTCTCATTGATGATTATTCTACAAAGCTTATCTGATGGTCCGGAAGCTGCTGGTCATGACTTAACGCTAATGGCAACAAGATAAAGTAGGTTATCACATCAAAACCATGAACAGCTGAAGTGAAGAATATTGATTATCGGGTTCCAGTGGCACTTGTCAAGGGGTAGGATCTACATATTAGGCAGCAAGTGAACTGTCAGTTCTTGACGCTGATGTGCTGAAGTTGATTTCTTGTCTTTTTACTAATTACTGATTGTGTAAAGCTGAACTGAAGCTGAAGAAAAAAACACTATACAAATAAATTTGATTTGATCTGATTTGAGAGTAAACGATCACTATTAAGCTATACGGTATCTTTCTCAGGTCCTCACGTCTACACACTAGTGTATCGAGTGTGTAAGAAGCGATGCGGTTGAGATGTGTGACCAGCTCCTCTCTCATTGTCTCAATGGAGGGGAAACAAGTATCGAGCTTTTGGTCAATACTGCTGCTGACTCACCGCTCCTACAAGTCAGACATGAGGCACCGAACAGTTGGGGCTGAAGCGGCTGCCTTTTTTACTGATGGAGGGTCACCTTGCTGCCTTCCAACACTGAGCCTTTACTGTTATAAGAAATGCATGAAAACTGATTTCAGCTCTGATTAAAACCTAGTATGAAAAAACACGTGTTTGAAATAAAAATTAAAATAGTGTTCATTTCAAGAGGCAGGCACTCTGGTACTCTCACTATTAAACAAAACCATTTTGAACATGATATGACTGTATAAATGTATAAATAATGTGTAATAAAATATTTAATAAATAAAAGTATTTC